>NW_006791108.1:179233-188964 GCF_000442215.2 Lipotes vexillifer | reverse complement strand
CACTCTTTCTTCTGAAGTTCTTTTTTTCCTGTTTGTCTAATTTTGTTCATTTTTCATTGTGGGAGATTTTTCAGAAATTTTTGTGACCCTTGGTTGTTTATTCATATGTAAGAGTAGGGGGATCAAATGCTGATTAAAGCTCTGTGAGCACTAGGTGGGCTTGCTGGCTGGTGGTTTTCCCCATCCGTGACTCGTCCAGGACCTGGCCATTTTTAGAGGGGATTCAACCATTGGCAACTAAAGATACTTTTTCTCGGTCAAATTAAAACCTTCAAATTTTTGGTGTGTGTGTGTGTGTGTACAGGAGTATAAATCTACCTGAATCATTCTGGGAACTAACAACAGTTGGGGCTCTTAAGATGGACAGTGTTGACTGCCAACTTGATTACCCTGTTTTCATCCAAAGTCTTTCTGGTTTATTCATTCCAGAGTATAAGCTTGCAGATTTCGATCAGGATTAGGGAGTAAGTCATCTGGGCTATGAGAAAAATCTAAGGGATTTCTTATTTATTGTATAGGTGGGAAGTAATGGAAATACTCTTTAAAATGGCAAATTTAGAAAAATTGGATACAAAATGAATGTTCATCAACAGGGACAAGGTTAAGTAAATTGCGGCACAGCCATATCATGACATACTATATAGCCTATAAAATCATGCTTTAGACAAGATATATTACATAGGAAAATTGTCGTCTTGTATTGCTAAGTGAAAAAAGATGAAGGCTATAAGAGATGTGTCAAATGTGATTGTGTTTTTATTAAAACAAAACTAAAAACTGCCTTACTGTAAACTTTCTATCTCTGTAAATATTTTAGTAGTAAGACAAGGGATGTGTTCATAAAATAATCCAGAGGATAGAGCTCTTTAAAAATAAGATGGAGGGCTTCCCTGGTGGCGCAGTGGTTGAGAGTCCGCCTGCCGATGCGGGGGCATGGGTTCGTGTCCCAGTCCGGGAGGGTCCCACATGCCGCGGAGCGACTGGGCCCGTGAGCCATGGCTGCTGAGCCTGCGCGTCCGGAGCCTGTGCTCCGCAATGGGAGAGGGCACAACAGTGAGAGGCCCACGTACCGCAAAAAAAAAAAGATGGAAAAGTTTCCAAAAAATTTTTGTCCCATCTGATAAATACAGCTGTAAGGAAATAGTTTTTCCAATTACTCTGGCTATTTATTTTCTCCTTCTAATCTTTTCATCTCTATGGCTCACAGATGCTTCTGCATGATTGTTTAGCCAAATTAGGAAGTGGGGTACAAGCTCTCCCATACCAAGTTATCCAGGACCCTGCAGCAAACTTTAGTGGCATGAACTCAGGAAACCAAAAACCCCTGAGGCCAGGAGTATAAAATGAAGAATGAAAGTGAGCAAGTTGCAAACATCTTTGGGAAAAAAAACAGCATTTAGGGGGAAAACATTCAGTCTTTTATTATTAAGATGTTAGCAATAAGCATTTTGACAATGCTCTTTGTGAGGCTGAGGAAGTTCTATTCCCAGTTTGCCTGAAGTGTTTATCAGGAGTAGATGTGATGTTTTCTCAAATGCTATATAGTACTGCATCTATTGAGACAATCATATTTAAAAAAAAATCTATTAATAGTGTAAGTACATTGATTTATTTTCAAATTGTAAACCAGCTCTGCATCCTTAGAATAAATCTCATGGGGTCATGATGTATTAACTTTTTTTTTTTTTTTTTTTTTTTCAGTATGCGGGCCTCTCACTGTTGTGGCCTCTCCCGTTGTGGAGCACAGGCTCCGGACCGCAGGCTCAGCGGCCATGGCTCACGGGCCCAGCCGCTCCGCGGCACATGGTGTCTTCCCAGACCGGGGCACAAACCCGTGTCCCCTGCATCGGCAGGCGGACTCTCAACCACTGCGCCACCAGGGAAGCCCGATGTATTAACTTTTTAATATATTGTTGGGTTTGATTTGCTAATATTTTGCTAAGAATTTTTACATCAATGTTCATGAGGGTTATTGATGTTTTCTTATAATGTTTGTCTGGTTTTGGTGTTAGAATCTTTTGAAATGACTTGGGAAATATACCTTCCTCTTCAATTTTCTGGAAGAGATCAGGTAAAAATGGTATTTTTCTTTCTTCTTGAATGTTTGGTTGAATTCACTAGAAAAGCCATTTAGAGGACCTTGAATGCTAGGCTCAAGAGCTTGGCCTTTGCTCTGAAACCTTCACTGGTCCCTATGGTAAAGAGACGATGGCTGAAAAGTGTGTTTTGGGAATATGGATCTGGCAGCTGTGGGCAGGAGACATGTTGGCATTGAGGGCCTAGACAGAAGCAGCAGGAAAAACATTATAATTTCCAAAATTTCTGCAGATAAAGCTTTGCTCAATTTTTCACAGGCTTGAGGGAACTCGCCACATAAAAAGGAAAGTGACCCCATTTGATGAAAACTGCAAATAGGCTGGAAGGTGCCTTTTCTTCACGGAGAGTCTCTAAGGGTGGTGCAACTGTTGTCGCTGAAAAATTTATCTTGGTGCCCAAGGTTTCTAGTTAGGCTAAATAAGTCCAGTCTGGCTTTACGCCTACTTTATGAAGTCCCCAAACCAGAGTTAGATTGCAGCCTTTTTAAGTGATTGAAAGTTTTTTTAAAAGGAAAGTGATTATTGCGGTCTGAACACGGGTTGGAAAAGAATTTCCAGACACAAGGCAGAATGTAAAGAAGATAGAACTTATTAGAGGGAAGGATCATTGCCAGGACAGCGAGCTGACTTCCTAGTAGTCTGGGGGAGTTGAGCCCGAACATGTGCTATTGATCAGTTTTTATAGCCAGAAAACAAAGGAATGGTCCGAGGTGAAAATTTCGTTTACTGATTGGTCGAGGCACATATACCTTCCTTCTGTAGGGTGGGAGTGGGACAGGCCAGATGCCTTTCCTTATTTGGGACAGGTCCCATGGCCCAAGTGGGCGTCGCCCAGGTGGGCTCAGGAATTTCATAACCATCGCAACATGGTGGGTAGGGGGATTAAGAGTCCGGTAGGGTGTGTAACACTGAAACTTTTCAGGCAGGGTCGTCCTTTGTCCTTGAAGCATCACTGTCCTTGGAGCGCCACAATTATTTCAGATTTTCTTTTCTTTACAGGTTTAAAGAGTCATAAAAGAAACACACATCTTAAGGACTTGTTCATGATACAACTCTGTGAATTTGCTGTCTGCCCTCAACACTGGCGATTTGTCATTTTGAACAAGCACAGTCTTCTGTTCTGGGCATGATATTCTACATATGTCCTTCTACACTGTTAATTATTTTAAGAACAATATTGCAATTTGATCATCTGATTGCAGTAGCCACTCTCAATGAGTTTCACTTTATTGCATCAGCTCTAGGCATAGGATAGGCCAGTGCCAACCAAGGAGCTTAGTAACTCAAACTGCAAAAATAACAATATGTTATTTGTTTTAAGACTGAAGCCATATTTTATAAGCTCTTTTCAACTCATGAGTGAAAATACTTCCCCAAATATAAGTTTCATGAGAACATTGTTCAGTATTTTCTTCTGCACGGCAACTTAAACAATGCCTATATGTTAGTAAAGCAGGCACACCTTTCTAATATAATGCAATGCTGTTGGGAGGGAGACACAATTGACATCAATGGAAAATTCAATGGATTAGGGAATGACTTTCATTTGGCATCAGTGTGAATGACTTGGCATTGTCAATGTGGGTGGTGTTATTTTAAACACAGAACATCGTGCACAGTGATTTTCATTGTAAACAAAACGTCCGTGATGTCGGGGCTTCCCTGGTAGCGGAGTGGTTGAGAGTCCGCCTAACGATGCAGGAGACACGGGTTCGTGCCCCGGTCCGAGAAGATCCCACATGCCGCGGAGCGGCTGGGCTGGGCCCCTGAGCCATGGCCGCTGAGCCTGCGCGTCCGGAGCCTGTGCTCCGCAACGGGAGAAGCCACAACAGTGAGAGGCCCGCGTACCGCCAAAAAAAAAAGTCCGTGATGTCAAGCTTCAGTAAAATGCCCTTCTGGGAAGTGAACCTACAAAATGTACACAAGGCAAAGGTCTTTTTTTTCAAACATCCCTGAAAAAAAAAAAAAGCTCACATTTGGATAATACACATTTGTTAATCTCATCTGGCCCTTTAAACAACTATGTGAAGTGACTTATTCAAATTTTACCGTTGACTCATTTTACAGATGAAAAATTGGAGGCTTGGAGGTGAAAGAGAATTTACCAGGATTATAAAGCAAGTAAGTGGCAAAACTAAGATTGGAACTCAAATCTCTTAACGCTGGCTCCCCTGCTATTACTATTAATGGCACACTGCCTCCCTGGCGTGAAAACACAGATGTGATGATGAAGCGATTCCTAGCTTGCAGAACTCAAAATACGCACACCTGGTATGTAACAAAGGGCGAGCTAATATTACACCCCTCGTCAGTTTGTAAATCAACTCCCAAATGTTATAGTTCCACAGAGAAAAAACTGTTAGGTTTTTGTTATTAAATAAGATTAATTAATTCTGTCCATTAATATACCATTTTGATGATATCTCAGAGAGCTTATGTGTAGAATCTTAGGGAAAAAGGAGACAGTCATGGAAAATGTGAATATTTAAATGTATAAACAGGGGTTTATAGGACATTTTTAGAATCCATAGATAGGTACCAGGAGATATAGGGATCTCTGAAATTAAATGTAAATTTTTGTATGTTTTTAAAATTTTTTTGTTTTGTCTCTTTCCGGGCAGATCCTTTGGTTTCATCAAACTTTAAAAAGGGATGTGATTATTCCTGAAGAACAATTACTCTAATAGACACAAAAACACATCCCCCTTTCCCACACCAAGGCAGCCCCCAAAGATTTCTCCATCTCCTAAGCAATCAGAGAGCTTATTGTCTGTTTGCCACGTTTATTGGGTACCCATTGAGCACAGCTTTGCCTTGTTACCTAACTATAAATAAGCGAGAGTTCATCTTAATCATCTGTTTGTTTCAGAGTACCCAGCATCCTCCTGTGTGTAGTAGTAGTGCTTAGTAAATCACGGATTCATGAGTGTTGACTTTCAACTCTCTGATAACTAAGTCGGATTTTATCATTGACTCATTTTACAGATGAAGAAATGGAGGTTTGGAGCTGGAAGAGAATTTACCAGGATTGTAAGGCAAGTGGCAAACTAAGATTGGAACTCAAATCTCGTAACACTTTTCCCGGAATACACGAAGGCTTGTGGGATCAAGCTTTTTGTAGCCATGCTATGTAAGGTACTTCGTTAGCAAATTAATTCTAAACACTAAAATGAAGTAACAGTTGTGATTATCAAGTTACAGGGTAACTTTTTAAATTGTCTCAGCAGTATATAGTAACCTAGATGAGTGTTGCCCTAGTCAGTGTAATTCCCTTGGCTGGTTACGTGTTTATTTCAGAGATGGTGCTATTGGCTGGAAGTATGTTCTGTTAGAGTTCCTCATTAGGACGGCCAGGGAGGGTGTCAAAATGGTTTTAACCAACATGACAAATTACTATGGTCCCTGACAGAACGCTCAGTGATTTTTGCTGTTTCAGAATATTCAGTCTACCCTCAAGGATGTAAGTTTTGCTGTAACAATATGTGAGCAAAAGACAGCCTTGTGCCCCCCTGAACCTAAGTCCACAAAAGGACCTCCAACTTGTGTGGGGTGTAGGATATGTTGGAATAGGTAAATAACCTCTCAAGGGTACTTCTTTAATGAGATTATGCTCACCTGAAGGCGTCGTGCTGGTATGCTTGTTTATAAAATATTGCTTGCATTTGTGGGGTTCAGATTAACGAACGGTTTTCGAGCATTAAAAAGTGCCCAACTTTGTGCTATACGTGCGGGGCGGGGCGGGGAGGGTGGGGGGGGGAACAAAGATAACCAAGACCGAATTCTTACATTAGAGAGGCTTTTATTTCATTCAGTCAGGAAGGTATACACATAAAAATAGATAATCTCTATATAACGGGGTAGATAAGAGACACATGAGCCAAATTGGGTCAACAGGGAAGGCTTCCTGGAGGAGGTGACATGTGAACCGAGTCTTGAAAGAAGAGTAAGAGCCAAGTGAGGAGAGATGAGAAGAGCACACAAAGCAGAGGGAAGAGCATGAGCAAAGGCACAGCTTTGTCTGGGAAGCAGCAGTTTGTGGAGTGGGGTGGAGATTACAAACAGTCAAGTGTTAGCAGAGCGTGGAGTTTGGGCTGGGGAATTGCAGGATAGAGGAGAATTGAGTAGCAGGGGTCGGGTCATGTTGGTCTGGAGCCTGAGCCTAAGAATGCCGGCTTTCATTCTGTCGGCAGGCAGCAAGAAGTCATCTAAGATAGGGAGTGCCACAGTCATATTTGCACTTTGGAAAGATGACTCCATGGTTTGAATTACTCCAAGCCCCTACAGGCCATTGCTATGATAAGTTCTGTATACTGACTAACTAGCAAAACACTGAGCATGCATTGTCTAAAGCCACCTGACCCCACCTAATACATGTCATAATTTGCGGCATCATCTGGAGTGACTCTGTCCCTTAAGCTCCAGATAATAATGGGCTTGAACTTCCATCTCACGTTCTGTAGAAAGTCCATGGTCCCTGTTCTAAGCGTCCCTGCGGGGCTTCTGCTGTCTAAGCTCTTGCAGCTCCTGAGTTCAGCTCAGTTCCTGGATTGTTCTGTAAGTCCCTTCCCTGTCCTGCTGCCACGTCTACCCAGATCTGGGACTGGGCTCCTTTCCAGGACGTTCATCAAAAGCCACTCACACGAGGCGTGAAGCCACACACTTTCCTGAAGAGCTGAAGAGCTGGAAGGGTTCACAGTGCAGAAAACGTCAGTGGCCCCAAATTGCCTGTTGGACGTTCCTGCTGTCCGGCAGCTGGAGCCCCAGAGGTCCGGGCACACCACGTAGCTCCAGCCTCTTCTCCACCGTACAGCTTCCCAGCACTTCCCCACCTGACTCCTGAGGCCTCTTTTCTAGAATGCAGAGCAGCAGTCTGTCGCTCACCCCATCAAACCCAGCCCAAGACTTCTTTTGGCAACTCCAAAGATTTTCCTTCTCTCACAGCAGTATAGAAATTTCCTTTCCCAGGACATTCCCAGCCCTCCTGCCAAGGCAAAAGAAGCTACAGTTAGCTTGGGTTTTAAGTCGCCTTTTTTTTCACCTTCATGTCACTGGATTTCTACGAGAAGTAGAGATTCCGTCGAAACCGGTGTGCCACTTTTGGCGAATTGGCACTGTTAATGAGGTCCATGGAAATCTTATCTGTTTCCTAGTAGAGATAGCGCGCAGAGTGCTGGGCGCACAGTGCCTGCTGCAGGGGAGGGAGAAGCCAGGGAGAACGGCACGTAGCCTCTAGTCCCAGCCTCGTCCTCTCCGGAGGTGACCGGATCCTGAGATAGGAAAGGTTGCTTCTCTTTTCTGAATGGAAACAGGTACCGGGGCTGACGTCTGGGAAGAGGCTGTTTTCTGTTTCTAAGCTGTTTGTTAATATTTGGCTTCTGTTCTGTGACATGCATGGGTGCCCTTCAGAGACTCACCTCACTTAAAGAGCCTTTCCTCGAAAAGAGGAAAGAAAAAAAAAATTCCTTTCCTCAGATTTTGGGTCCTAGGAGGCACTTGTCTTTCAAAACAATGTTCTTCTTTTTGTTTTTTTGGGATTTTTTTAATATTAAGGCTCGCGAGCTCTTGTTGAATTTCTAGGCACATTAGGAGAGTAACTGTTAACTCTGTGGGTCATTGTCTGATGAATGGGGTCTCCTTGCTGGGTAGATATAGGCAGACATTTTCTGCTTCCCCAGCTGGGACCTGTTACCAACAGTATCAGACAAGTACCTGACTCAGTGACCTTGGGATCCCTTTCAACTGAGAAATACCAGGATTCTGAATTTTGTTGGGGGAAATAGTTTGGATAATCTGCCAATGCCTTTGAAGACCGGGTGGGTAATAGGGAACATATCAATACATAGCAGTTGGATAGATGGAAAATGCTGGATCCTGTCTAAAGCCATTAATTACATTGAAAAAAATATTGTACGACCTATAAAAAAACATGCCTGTATAGGACATTGCTTAAGAGCTAGCACAGAACTCTGTACAAAAAGGACCCTGCCAGATAGGAGGACTCCCTTTGAATGGGTGAACAGCTTGTACTTCTGTGGACTGGGATTTATGCGTCAGGCTCTTACCTTCTTCTAGATGCAGACTTCCTTTGTTAGGAGAAGCATGACTTTCCCTCCGGCTACCATGCAGCCTCATTGAGTTTCTCCACTGATGCTGCGGTCGTGCCTGTCACCCCTGCCCAGTCAGGGGGCAGCCAAACCGATACCCGCAGGTAGAGAGCACAGCTGGGATGGAAACCAGCTAGCTTTTCCTGGAGGAGGGGACCAACTATCACGACACATTCTCCACTCCGGAGACACGGCTTGTACACGTACTGTGCCCTCACCATCCCCATGGCCGCTGCATGTGGAGTAGAGCTTTCTTCCATCCCCCCCCAGCCCAAGCCATGGCCATCTACCTGCCCTACTGCCATAGTCTCCTAACTTATCTCCCTGTTTCCACCCTTGCTTCCCTGCAGCCTATTCTCGACAAAGCAGTCAGCACGATCCTTTTAAAATGAGATGTCCCTCTACTCTCTTAAGTTGTCCCATCACTTAAAGTCCCAAACCCCAACCACAGCCCTAGAAGTCTGTATCACTTGGTCTTTGCTGCTCCCTTCTCCCCTCCCTCTCTGCCTCGGTCACCTCCACCTACATGGCCACCTTGCTTTATCATAGATGAAACAAGCATGCTCCTGCCTCAGGACTTCTGTTCCTGCTCTGTCCTCAGTAGGCCACTTCCACAATTCTACCAGGTTCTCTGCCCAAGTCACCTCCTTGGAGGGCTTCCTTGATGGCTGTTTCTAAAATAGCTCATTCTATCATTCTCTGCCCTCTACTCTGGTTGTTTTTCTTTGGAGTTCTTATCACTCCCTGACATATTAAATGTCTGTTCCATTCCTGACTCCCAGCTTGAATGAGCACGATGAAGGATGGGGCTTTGGCCTGTTTTGTCCTCCACTGGTTCTCCAGAATCCAGAACAAAGTATGGCACATAGGTGGTATTGAACAAATGCAGGAAATAAGGACAAATGGAGTGTGTGTGTGTGTGTGTGTGTGTGTGTGTGTGTGTGTGTGTGTGTAGAGGCGGTACCTTTTGAAGGGGTTGGTTCATATATATCTTTCCTCAATTTCATTAAAAGTTCAAGAGCTTTTTGAGTTCCCTCCTAACTGACGATCAATTTAGGATATGCCAATTATAAAACTGTCCTAGAACCTTTCAGAAACTCTCACTGTAAGTACCCTGACACCAGAGAAGGAATGCCAGTTCTTATGTAGTTATCTAAAATCATCCTCCAGCATTTATAAGCCCTTCTCAGGAAATCCCAGGGCTATTTGTTTGGGGTCAGGTAAAAAGGCAAATTTGCTTTTAGCTTTAGAGAAGTAGCCCTCGGCAAATATCACATGTAAATGGACGAATTTAAGAAAAAATACATGACTATAGGTTTAAGCCATACTCTCTGCCCTCAATCAACCAGTAGGCAAGAAATACCTCTAAATAAGAGCCTAGAGCATTAGTTAAATGTTCAGACCCAATATTTATCATTCTTCCACATCTCTTAGGTTATGGGCCCATCACATTTGCTGAGCATGATCAATCCAAAGATCGTGCTAACCTCACCTCCTGGAGTGGTACAAAGTTTAACATCTTCCCCCCCCC
>NW_006791108.1:165808-179203 GCF_000442215.2 Lipotes vexillifer | reverse complement strand
CCCCCCCCCCCCCCCCACTGATTAAACAGACCTCTCTGCATAACCGGTGAACTTAAACCAGTCACCTGTGTGCTTTAATCAGCAGAGGGTCACACATACAAGGATTTCTGCAGAGCTCTTAGGTACAGCACGATTGATTTTGATTTCTTGGAGTGAAGAAAGATCTCCAAATGCTAGCATTTCGAGGGGAGACCTAAGAGGGAACACTTGCAAATGGGATTGAGTATGAGTGCAGACCAAAATCAGATCTCCAAATGGACACAAGTCAAGAATTTTAACTTTTTAAAAAAATGAACCATGATTTTTTTGGCACTGGAGAACAGCAGCTGTTACTTGAGTAAAGCACTTTATAAGCGTTGCCTCTCTGTCTTAGGAGGACCCTATGCAAGTAGGTGTTATGATTTTCAGAGGACAGAAGTTTGGATGATAAGCAACCTACCCATGGCCACAGCTAGTCAGGTGGAAGAGGGGACAAACTTACATTCCTGTCACTGCAAAGCTGGTATTCACTCAACATTTCACTCATTAAGTGAATCTTAAATTCATTAAGGACTCTCTGTTGAGCTTTTAAAGATTCTTTTTTTGACAGTTTATCTTTCCCTCAATTTCCTTATTTTCTTCCCACTACTCCCTGAGCCAATTCCAAGGTTGAGCACCCAATATCACTCAGACATTTGGGAGCCCTTGCTTGGAAAAAGTTTCGGATGGAATGTCTGTGTCTAAAGGCTCACAAAAATTTAGCCTTATCATAAATGAATTTCAACACAGACCACTTAAGAGCTGATGAGGAGAAAGTATCAAAATGATTTTTCTTGCTTGTCAAGGCCTGTCTTGTCCTGTCACCCTGGGGCTTCGTACCTTTAGGGCCTGTTCTCCGTCATCCACAGGGAGGAAGCTCTGGCCTAACATTCTTTGGTAATAGTGGCTTTGATTTTCGTTTCTCTCATGGGAGGGGTGGAAAGGGGGAGTTTGAGAGGGTGGCACATTGGCTGTCTATGGTGAGGCACTAACTATACTTCTAAAGATGGCAAGAAAAGGGACATCTCTCATTCTTTCAACTTGATGGGGCCAGATCTGGTGGCCCTGGTTGCTTCCCAGAAAGGGGTGACTGAGCCATATTCAGCTGAGAAAAGGAGAAAGATTTGGGTAAAAACTTTTGGAAAAGTTCTCTAGAAAAAGGAAAGGCTCACAATAATTCTCTCAAAAATAAACTTTATTTAGGTTAAACGTACAGTTCATTAATAAAACAATGTTAATCTACAGGTCAGCAGGAGGGGATGTGTCCCAACATGTGCCTCTAGAATTCTGAAGATTCTGAGCGTGATAACTGGTGGTACGCTCTGGACTCCTGAGGCCTTACATGCTCTTAAATCACATTTTGGTATCAGGTGACATTTTTAAAAGGGCAAGAGAGTTTTGTCAGAGCCAGTCATTTCGTTCAAAGAATTCTTCCCCCTCCTTGCGTATGTGTAAAATGTGAGCAATGCCCAGGTCTCAGGGGTAGATTCCAGAATACCTAAGCTCCAGTCTTAGAGTTACAGCATCATCACTCCGTGGACTCAAGTTCCAGTTCTTTCTGTCTTCTTGGGCTTGTATCTCCTTATAATAACCGTAAAATTTAAGATTTGTTGTGTTACAGCTTGTTTTCCCCAGTGTCTTCATACACAGGAATGATGTTGCATGTCTATAAATTCCTTTAGGGACTCTTTATCTTTCACTTTGCAATCCAATAATCTACTCCTGCTTCTGTGATGGCCAAGGAAAATAATTCTGGAACTTCTAGCATCGTGTAGGCATGGCACAGAACTAATACACTTATTCTGTGCCAACCTGATGTGGAGGTGCTAGCGTTCCACCCCTGTGTGCCGCCATATTGGAAGTCAGCCATTGTGGGCATCTGAGAAACTGTGGAAGCATCCTAAGGTCATTAGTAACGGGAACTCAGCAAACATACAACGTGACATTCACCTTAACCTTTACACAGCACTGCCTCCTTTCCTGAGAGGAGATGCCAGTAAGCACATAGGGTTTGGAATCATTTGTTATTTGTAGCCTCAGTTTTCACATCCATAAAAGGGAGGCAATACTTACCTATTCAGTTTGTTGTGAAGATCAAATAAAGTACATGAGAGCATTTATTTAGCACATTATTAAACGTATGATGAGAAGTTAAGGGAGATTCAAAGTGCTTTGGCCGCCATGCAAAAGCCTGTGCAGGCCCCCAAATATTTATTTCCACGTCTTAGGCAGTGAAGTCAAAAGGTTGAGGCAGAAACACACCCGCTCTGTTTCTAGGGTTCAAAGCATGTAATCCTTTAAGCCTTTTTATCTATATAAAGGTACTATTTCTACCTGAGTTTCAGACTTCGATCTCATCAGATCGGTATAGTGGAAAACAGGACAAGGTCTAATGCGTGTTACACTCAATGAGTTAAGTTACCTGTAATTCTCACTGGGCAGGTCGCTTACTAGTTTCTAGACCGTGCCACCATAAATACAAGCATACCTTTGAGAGTGACATAGAGCAGTGATGTGTGCCTTGCACCCTCTAAATGCCAGATGCAGGGATGAGCTTTCGTGTGCTTTCTCACTGAATCCTTACCGTGTCATAGCAAGAGAGTCCCCAGCACCTCTGTGTACAGAGTGGCTTAGTGACTTGCCCAGAGGTACCACATGCAAGGCTGATGCAGCAGCCAGCGCTCCTGACCTCCTTACTGCCAATCTGACTTTGCCCTTGAGCACAGTGAAGAAGAAAACTGTTTCTGATGTGCCACAGGGTCGCCCGCAGAGCCTGGACCTCCATCCTCAGCCTGTCTTCCTCCTGCCTCAGTGACTGTGGTTGGAAGGAGACTGACAGTGGGGCTGTTGGTCGGTGGTCCCGCTTCGTTCCTGTCTCTCAGATGAGCCGGGCTCAGAAACACTGAACGCATTTGGGAGACGGGACAGAGAGACGGGCCACTCCTGTGGGCTGTTTCTTAGTGGCTTATCCCTGGACCCCGACATTTCACATCTAGAACCTCACCACTATCTCGCATTCAGCTTTTCATGTAAAAGGAAGGCTGATCACCCTTCCCATGAATTTATTTTGAGCTGGAAAGCTTCTATGCTTGATTTGAGAGAAATAAGTCCAAGAAATGCCATTGTTTAATCTTCAGATTTGTTCCTGCTGCATTTGGAAGATACCTTTGAAGGCTTTTTCGACTTTTATGTATTCCTGAACTTCCACAGTTTAGGTCCACGCTATGGCTGAAACCTGGACATACAATCCTCAATTTTCCCAAAAAGTCAGGCTGAACACTTGATTATGAAACTGAGAGGCCAAAAATCAATGATAAAAACTAGCAGGCTGTATCCTTCATTCTCAGACCCAAGCTGTCGCAGCAAAAGTGTAGATGCTTTTTGAAAGTTTCCCCACCATTAAAGCAAGGAGTCAAGCTTCTACTGGGTTCAAAATAATAAACTGCTTCCCAAGGTAAGAATTCTAGGAAATTACTCATTGGGCTGCACGACACGGGAGTACCCCCCCGCCCCCGTCAGAATCTCCCGGTTGGGTGTGAGGATAGTTAAAAGGCCAACTTCTGTGGGAGGGAGACGCAAGAGCGAGGGGATATGGGGATATATGTATGTGTATAGCTGATTCACTTTGATATACAGCAGAAACTAACACACCATTGTAAAGCAGTTATACTCCAATGAAGAGGTTTAAAAAAAAACCTCCTATTTAGAGTTTCTAAGTTTTAGAGTTTCTAAGTATTAAGTATTAGAGTTTCTAAGAAACTCCGTTTCTAAGTGTTAACTGAACAGTTAGTCCTTTAAATGCCCTATAGTTTTGCTATTGAAAGCCTGTCTTCTCATTTTTTTTTTTTTTTTATAGGTTAAAAATGTTTATTGGCCATTTGTGTAAGCTTTTCTTTAGTGAATTGTCATGTTATGTACTTTGCCTACAGTTATATTGGATGGTTTTTCTTTTTCTTTTTTTTTTCTTTTTCTTTTTTTTATTTTTATTTTTTTAATTTTTTTTTAACATCTTTATTGGGGTATAATTGCTTTACAATGGTGTGTTAGTTTCTGCTTTATAACAGAGTGAGTCAGTTATACATATATATATGTTCCCATATCTCTTCCCTCTTTGTCTCCCTCCCTCCCACCCTCCCTATCCCACCCCTCCAGACAGCCACAAAGAACCGAGCCGGTTTCCCTGTGCCACGCGGCTGCTTCCCACTGGCTATCTACCTTACGTTTGTTAGTATATATATGTCCATGTCTCTCTCTCGCCCTAACACACCTCACCCTTCCCCCTCCCCATATCCTCAAGTCTGTTCTCCAGTAGGTCTCTGTCTTTATTCCTGTTTTACCCTTAGGTTCTTCATAACATTTTTTTTCCTTAAATTCCATATATATGTGTTAGCATACGGTATTTGTCCTTCTCTTTCTGACTTACTTACATTTTTTGAAAAGGGCTATCAGACTTCCGAAGATGTAAGGAACAGAAGCAAGGGCCAGAGTTGAAGTCGCCATTTTTTTGCCTTGTGTTCATCAAGAATTGAATACCATAGGTTCGGAAATGATACCAAGGCTTTAAAATAGCCATAAGAATGTTTTAAGAGAGCTGGTTGATCAACTGGGACTGTTTCTTGCCAAGCAGATAGCTTGCAAAGGCCACTTAAAAATTTGGACTCAAAGACTTGACTGGATTTCTTTACCAGAGGCCACAAACCTATTTATTCATCTATCAGTATCAGTCTTTCTAGCAGTTGGTAAAGCCTCTGGAGGACTTCCTTTCTGCGACTTGTATGACGGGCTCATTTAACTTCAAACAGCCTCCTTTAGCGTTTGCTGAGCTTCATATTTTCTCTTAATTAATTCTCATTTCCCACATTAAACTGTAGAGACACAGCAAGCTTACAGCAAAAGGTTTCACACAGGACTCTTAAAGTTCTTGTGTGGGTACTGATGCACAGGCTCTGGCCTCCCATGAACTCTTAATTCATGCTGAATTGGCTGGCCATGTAACTATTCTAATTTCCACAGAAATATCTAGTCACGTCATTTCTTCAAGTGAGTTTGTACCTTTTAAGTTAGCGTTTCTGTCCTCGGCTAAAAGAATGAAATGCTTTAGACTCTTTGAAGGTTGGAAATTGGCACCTAGAACCTGGAGGAACACACTAGGGACTGGAATCCGAGAGACGATGGAGAATCTGCTTGATTTTCTTCTTAAAAACTATGACTTTGGGTGTTAGAGTTGATTAACACTGTATAATCCTTGTAATGGGGGAGAACACTGGTGTCTTTAAGCTTCCTAGGAGGGAATTCTGTATTGCTCCAAATGAATGAACCAATCAATCAGTGGGTTTTGTACCAGAGCAGGGTCAAAGTCCCAGTCAACCAAATGGCCTTTAGAGTTTACATAAGATGAATGCTCACCTACTTATCAAATAGGCACTCCAGACACCTCACATCAGCAGGCCACATCCTGTTTAGTGTTACGACTACCTGAAGATGAAGCAACAGGTGGCCAGAAGAGTCCTACCTTCACAACTACGTCCTTTTGCTCTCTACATGTTTGACCTCCTCGTCTCCCAGAAAAAAGGTTCACGCCTATTCTTTCTTTCACTTTCATCCATTTGATGAAAATCTCAGGAGGGTATCTATTAAACAAGATGACAGAAGCACTTTCTTCATCCAGGATTATTGATCTCTTTGCCTGAGCCACAAAGCCACATGTCCACTGTCTTATTTATACTCCATATGAAGGTGTACTCTGACTCATCCACCGATCCATTTAGCTACTCAAAACATCTTCTCTTCATCCTTTGGCTACTGCACTGATCATTCAATCCATGAAGACTGCTGCACCTTCTGCAGTGGACTCTCACCTAGAGCATCTTCCCAGGGTTAAAGCGTTGTATCTTCCCTTGCTTGTTGGCTTCCTGTGGCTTTAGAGAAAGAAATGGCCAATCTGATGAAAAATGTATGCAAGCTCTGTGCTACTTTTTCTTCTACCCAAAGTTCTTATCTTCTCTTCGTATTACACGTTTCAAAAATGGTCCACAGAAGGAGTCCATCCTATGCCAGCCAGCCTGACAAATTAGATCATCTTACAGATTCTCCACGAGGTCACTTTAGAACAGTGGTTTTCAAATTTTAGTTCACATGAGACTCACCTGAAGGGCTTCTGAAAACGCGTATCCCCGGACCTTACCCTCAGAGTTTCTGATTCAGCAGGTCTGGGGTGGGGCCTGAGAATGTGCATGTTTGACGAGTTCCCAGGTGATGCAGATGCTAACCTTAAGTCCACTGAGAACCACTGCTTTAGACTGTTCAGGAATGGCATTTCTGCTTGTTACCTCCCTAGCTCTCCTCAGGGTTGACTGTCTAGGCGTGTAAAAGGAGGAAGTCCTTACCCGTGCTTTGCAAGGCACTTGCCCTTGAACAGTATATAATGATAGGACATGTAAAACAGAGACTTAAGTACAGAGAAGCAGAACTGACAGAAACCTTGGCGTATGTTTCTGGATCAGGCGACAAATGAATGAGAATAGGAACTTTCCTCAAAGAAGAATTCCAGGTGCAGGTTAAGCTAGCTTCTTTTACAAAATAAATATATGGGGAGGCAAGTATTAAGTGGTACCTCATCCTTTTAGCACTTGATTGTAAGAGAAACAAGCCAAATTGTAGGCTTCCTTATATAATACAATATCAAGATCTATAGCTCATATATTTAGTTAGAACACCTGATACTCACTCAGCTTGTTTACAGAAGTTCATCCTAGAGGAATAGGCACAAACCATGGTGAAGCTGCTTGGTTTAATTTTTTTTAGCACTTGGAAAAAAAAAAAATGTACAGTAGTTTGAATACTTAGTCTTTGCAAACCTCCACTGAGGTCAAAGATTTCATTCATACGTACAAAATTAGTTTACAAATGTTTTGGCAATTTCATCTTAGTAACCCGTTTTATCCTATTGCCATTGTCCCAACCATTGAAAAGGTTTACAATAATTTACATAGAAATATTTTCAAAGTGCTTAAGAATAGTGATTGTTCTCTGGGATATTTACAGATGGCCTATACAACGTATGTACAGGTGGTATACGCTATAGCACAAGTTTCATTGCTGGAATATGGCTTTCTAGGGAAAGTGCATATTTGGCCAGAGGTGGCAATACTGTCTAGAAATTCAAGGGTTACAGATACTTTTGGTAACCACATCCGAAGCTGAAGTAGAATGTGGACAGGAATATTTACAAAAGTAATATAAAAATGGTTAAGTATACAAGCTTGATCCACGCAAAGATATTTCGATGTTCTTCCAAACTGGAGGAAGAAAGAGGCTTCAGCTGCTGGCTCGGTTACCATTCCGAAGTGGGTTATTACTGGTTTAGACCTCAAAGGTCACAACTTGTCTCAGAAGTCAAGCTAGATCGTCGTCTGTGCTTACAACGGATATCTGTGGAAGAGAAAAAGCATGGAATGTGTCTGGTGATTCCCTCACTGGTGGTAGCAACTTCAGTCTCTAAAATGAACCTTGCTTTCGCGTTGGTCGTTCAGAGACCAAAGGTGCATAGAAGGGAAGCCAGATCCCAAACAGTACTGAGTTGCATCACTAATGCATTTTAACTTGAATTCAACTCTATCTACTTGGTAGAGAGAGAAAACAGTGTGACTAATTCTGCCTGTTCTACTTAATGATTTTAGAACCTGGAGAAAAATGTGAAAAGACACACGTGTGCCGTGAACTGACCACACTCTTGTTTCACCAGAGCTTGAGGGAGTGCTCAGCACTTGTTCTCTTCAGAGTTCTGTAAGTGAAGGCCAAACACTCCACGTGCGTTTCAGCTGAAAAACAAGTGACTGACTCTACTGTTGAAAGGGAAGCTATAGCTCTAGGAGGTGTAATAGGCCACCTTCAAGTATCTGGTCATTTTGGCTAAATGAATCTTCCTCAATACACTGACTGTAAGTCAACCCCCCTACATATGATACGCTAATTTACTTTTAAGTATCCAGCAGGCAACTGATGGAACAGTTCAGAAAGGAGATACTTAGCTCCTAGATACATGCTAATGTTTACATGTAGTTTCTATAACCCAAAATATCTCACGTTGTATAGTGATGTCCTTAATTGACTTGTCATTCTGTTTGGGGCAGATACTTGTCAACTGACTTACTTAAGTTCTAACAGCCTAGACTGTCTAATCTCCAGGTAGTAGGTGAAGTATTCGGTGGCTCCATGATACTAATGGCTCTTTCTAGCCCAGGCAGCCACAGCTTGAGTTGTGGTCTCCTTTCCAAAAAGTCCTACTGCGAGTCATGGTACATAAGGACACAAAGCTGACTTACTGCTGGGTACGTGTGTCCGACAGAAGCACTGTGTCTACCAATGTCTATTGACAGGTCCTCTTCAGTGGTCTTCAAGTACACAGGATTGTCAAAGTTCATGCTTTTCATGTTCTTGTGTTGCCAGTTCCGCCACATCAAGTAGCCACCTACTGCTGCCATTGCTAAGAGCACTGAAAAAAAGTTAGAAGGTGACTAAACAAGGTCTAGTTTCAAAACATACAAAAAAGGTCATGCTAAAGAATCCATGATAATCCGAGCTTTTAATTAATAAGAGCTTCACGTTTTAGGAATCTGGGATGACTAGAAGTTAGAATATAAATGGGCTGGGAGCTTAAAACAAGTTCAGACCAGAGGCTGTGTTATTCTATAGACTCTGGTGCTCAGCTCAGCACATCCATCTGGGCAAATGTGGAGTCCTGGGCCCCTCCCCGGGCTGACTGAATTCGAATTGCGGAAGCTTCTGGAGGGCTCTTCAAGTGGTCCTCCTGGTTTGTTAGCCAAGCTTGGAATCCCATAATTTAGGATAAAGAGGCCATTTGGCATATAGTGCTTTAGAATTCACACGCCCTAGAATAGCTTTAGAGGGTTTGCAAAGTCTTAACTGTTTTTAATTTACCCTCTACAAGTTCTATAACTCCTCAGGAAATCATTTTAGCACTTGTGTAGCTCCTCTGTATGAAGTGTTATACATATTTCGAAGGGGAACAGAACAGCGCTCTTCACTGGAAAGGACTTATTATGAAAGGGGACAAAGCCCAGACGAACAGCTCTGAAGTAGAAAGCGGTAAGCGCCATTCATCACTGCCGGTCGCTGTGCTGAGGATACCACTGTACAGAAGGCTGTGGACTCTGAAATCAGTGTGCCGGGCCAGTGAGGGGAGCAAGGGTAATTCAGTGTCACGAGTGCTATGACAGTACAAGTGGCCATGGGAAGGGCATCTCTAGATGAACTAGAAATACCCATCGGGTATTTAAGAAGTTCCTTGGATCCAGATATGTGGGGAATCTACTTACAGAGGGGAAGGATGGCCCAGGCAGCAGAAGTCCCTTTTGGGGGAACACTGACCTCCGATACTGCTGTGGTCACATTGATCTCTACAGGGGAATAAAAGGAATCAGTTTAGAAGGATCTGAATTCAGACTTAGAAATTCAACCACCTGGTAGAGAGAGCCTCATGCCCTTTTGCATCCGTCACTGACGTTCAATATCTACTACAATCGTGTACCAAGAATAACCGGTCTAGAAGTATTTGTGAGTCTCATGCTCTAATAGCCGTTTCACTAACAGCTGTTTCAGAGAAATCTTAATGAGTCAGGTCAGGCTAAGGGGTGCAGGTTCTAAGTCTTTGGGGTTTAAATATAGGTTACCAATTGGGGCAGAACGAGTAGTTAAAGGCTGCATTAATGATTTAAGGAACAGGCAGGTACAAAGAGTGTGGCTGTTAGCTGAGATGAACAGTTTGCAGAACGGAACCCAATACCTCCAGGAGCTAGTCCACTAGTTGGTGACATTTCTGTTGTGTTGGTATCTTTTGTCTCACTGTAAGTCACAGTAGTTGCAGTACCTGAATTATAAAACCAAGAACCAGGTCAATGCCAAGGTTCCAGAGTGGCTACCGTTTAGCCCAGGCAAGCCATGCGATGGGTTATTTGAACGCTGCGGGAAATTGACAAACCACTGCCAAACCAAATTGCAGGGTGGGTGTGCCATAACCAAGGGAAACAGCAGCAAAACCAGGGAGACACTGGGGTCTTCGGGCAGAATCACAAGCGTCTGGAACTGGACAATTCAAAAGGACCGACGGCCTCACTTAAGGACCCCTCTAAGCAAAGTCCCAGGCTCCTGGAAGCTGCAAGAAATGCTCTCAAAACCAGACCACCAGGCATACCAGTCTTCCTGCCTAATTGTCTGATAACTGTTTTCTTAGTAAACAGAGCTAGTCCCCGTAGGGACTCAGTATCACGCTAATAAAAACCTCACAATATGAGATCCTCGCTCACAACCCGTGGGTTTAATTCGCCAGTTAATCAAAAGCTAAGAACAGGAGACTGAAATGCACGTTTTGTTTAAGTAAGAGTTTAAGATAATGTCACCCACTGGGGCCAGAAGGTTTCCTGTAACCACGGCCTTTTTTTTTTTTGGCTGCAATGGGTCTTCCTGCTCTCTAGTTGCGGTGAGTGGGGGCCGCTCTTCATTGCGGTGTGCGGGCTTCTTACTGCCGTGGCTTCTCTTATTGCGGAGCACGGGCTCTAGGCGCGCAGGCTTCAGTCGTTGCGGCACGTGGGCTCAGTACTTGGGGCTCGTGGGCTCTAGAGCCCAGGCTCAGTAGTTGTGGCGCATGGGCTTAGTTGCTCCGTGGCATGTGGGATCTTCCCGGACCAGGGATCGAACCCATGTCCCCTGCATTGGCAGGCGGATTCTTAACCACTGAGCCACCAGGGAAGTCCCCCAAGGCCTTTTTAAAGCCTAATTTCAGGCCTCTCTCTTCGGAGGAAAATGTTAAGACTTTGTTTAATTACCTGCAAGTTGGCTGGCTCAGTGCTGTAATTGGTATAAATCAGCAGAGTCACCTATAGACTCATCTAATGTTGAAATGAGTGAGTCCTGAAGTAGTGATGTGAGCGCCTGGCAGGCAACAGTAGCAGATGTGTTCTCCAGTCTATTCCAAGAGTGAGTTAAAACAGAATTCTTAAAATCCAGGCTAGTTTTTGTAGCTAGTGTTTTACTCTAACGCCTGTTGTATGTCCTGCTTGTGTTTGAAAAGTAAAAAGCCTTACTTTGGCACTCTCGGCCATTGTCCTCTAGACTGTATCCATTGGGACAGGAACAGGTATATTTTGGAGAGTGGTCATTAATCTTTGGGGCTGGCAGGCAGAGGTATTCACATCCTCCATTCTCCATGTCTTCTTTGCACCAATTTTTACCTGTTCAGAAAGAAAAGTCCTTTAAAATGGGTCTTCCAGTGCCTGCTATACATAAAGCTTGGTTCTAGATGCTGAAGACATGACTCCTTGTCTCCAAGGAGCCTAAACTCGTATACTCTGTCAAACCCTAAAGTTAAACCAATACCAGTGAAGGATAAACGTAAGGGTACAGGCAGCATGCTCTAAGGACAGCAAAGTGCCACAGAAACTTCTTGGAAGTAGGACAAGAGTTATGCCGTAAACAGATGGGTGGTGAGGGAAGAGGTGGGGAAAGGAGATGGGTGACCGGACCTGGCCTCACTGTTGGTCCAAAGCTTACAAACTGGCTAGTCTGAGGCTCAGAGGAAGGAGAGAGGCACGCTCTGTGGCTTTGCCTCGCTCCCACAAAACAGAAGGAACCCAGCTATGGGGAGGTTTAAGGGTTTCATTTGGGTAGAAGCCGTCAAGTATTCTGAGCAGGAGACCATAGTGTTTGAGGAAGCACACAATTCCATATAAGACGTGCCACGGTGGGGAGGGAGGAAAAGGCTGCGGCATAAAAGCTACTTTGGAGGCTAGTGCAACAGTCCTAGCAAGAAGGAATGAATGCCAAGGAGATATGGAAGGGACTGAAATAAAAGACAGAACACTGATGGTTGGGAGGGCAGCTAAGAGATGAAGTTCTCAAGCTCTTTGACTTGGAAGTCAGAATAAAATATACCGAGCACCAGGTTTGAGGGAGGGTCCAGGAGGGGAAAGTTCCATTGTAGAGCAAGCTGAGTTGCTAGGGAGCTACAGATACCCAGGGGCACTGTGTCATGCTGCTACCCTGAAAGTAGCCACGAGGGGCTCTGCTTCCCCACGATACCTGATGGCTGTACAAGTGCATGATAGACGATGATGTCTTGGGCATCGTTAAGGTTGTTAACAAGAGTGGCCAGCTCCGATCCAGTGAATTTATTGGCGCCGTAGACGGCTTCATTTTCCCCATCTATCCAGTAGACACGATCCTAAAACAGAACCCCCATATTAGTATGTACCTGTAGGATTAACACGAGTCGGTCTCTAAGGTCATTATTATTTACTGGCAATTTAATGGACCAAGTTTATTTAAAGCTGGTCTGGGACATCGGACGTAAAACTCTGAGAGAAGCATGAGTTCAGGTTTCTTAAAATGCTATGAGGAATCAGTATGTCATTTGTCCCAGGTTTTAGGTGAAAGCAGTTTCGCAAGTCATGCCCCTCTGTCCTTCCCTCCTTCCCCTGTTCCTTCTCCCCAAGGTGCTACAGTAACTCAGAGGTATACACTTAGATGTGAGATGCACGTCTTACCTCAAATATTGTGAGTGCGAGGGGATGAGCTAGGAATTCCAGAGACTTTAGGACTACCCTGCGATCTTGGCCGTTCAAGTCCACACTGGATAACATGTGCAACTTGGAATCCAGCCAATAGAGGCGGCCCTTTATGAGGTCTGGGTAGGAGAAGAATGGTCACTGTATAAGAAGTCAGTACTGCCCCGCTTCCATTTAAAATAGCTAAGGAATCCAATACGCTACTTTCACGGTTCCTTCTCCAGCAGGGGCTGTTAACAGGGTCCCACCAACCTTGTGAAGCAGCATGCAGAATCTGTACCCACATTCATTTGGGGGGACTCAAGGGGTACCCGAGATTGTCAAAGTAACTGACTTAAGAAGTGTTAGTGACGTTACAGAAGTGTTAAAAGAGGTGAGCATTTTGTTGCTCTCCCCTTAGGAGCCAGAAGAAAACCGTCATGAGCCTGCAATTCAGGAAGTGCTAGGGCACCTAGGCCAGGAGTATGTAGGATGAGAGTTCACAAGGCCCAAGATTCACCTAATTCATGTCACATGTTAGCTCCAAATGGATAGAAAAGCTAGTAATTATGGAGCATGTCATCTGTTAAGTCCACCATTCCACTTGTACTGTTCGGTTCCTCTCATCCTAAGTCCCTGCTAAAAGAAGGCACCATAAGAGTTGTCTGCTGTAGTCCAGAATTAACTATGGAGATGAGTTAAAACTCTGCAGACAGTCGAATCGTGGTCGAGGAAGGAAGAACATACACACCAAGTGTAATTCCGTTAGGCCACTGAATGTCCGCTGTCACCAGCGCCCGTCTGTCAAATCCATTCA
>NW_006791108.1:150352-165798 GCF_000442215.2 Lipotes vexillifer | reverse complement strand
ATACATTCCTGCTTTTTCGATTTTAGCTGGTTCACCCCAGTCTGACCAGTAAACAAAGCTGGGAAGAATTAAATTAGAAATAAGCCTTGGTGGTTTAGAAGGAATAAAGTTGCAGCTTGAGACAGACATTTTCAAAGAGTGAGCAGAAAACTCTAGGGTACAAAATTGTGCCACTTAAGGGTCTAAATTATGTTCTGGGTAAACAGAAGTTAACACTGAATCTACAAGCTCATTATTAACTATATTAAACTATATAAGTCTGATATTTAAATTTCAGCCCACAGTCACAGGTTGTATATTTCCTGTAATAAAAGGCCCATTCTTTCAGTGGAGTAAAAGATGGATATCTGTTAAGTTTTACAGTAGGGGCGGGCTGACTGTGTCCTAGTGAGGCTTCATGGGGGCCAACTGTGATTACTACAGCCTTAGTCAAATACCTTATTTTTTTAATTATTAATTTTTATTGGAGTATAGTTGCCTTACAGTGTTGGGTTAGTTTCTGCTATACCTCAAAGTGGATCAGCTATGTGTATACATATATCCCCTCTTTTTTGGATTTCCTTCCCTTTTAGGTCACCACAGAGCACTGAGTAGAGTTCCCTGTGCTATTCAGTAGGTTCTCCTTAGTTATCTATTTTATACATAGTAGTGTATATATGTCAATCCCAATCTCCCAATTCATCCCCCCGCCCTTTTCCCCCCTTGGTATCCATATGTTTGTTCTCTACATCTGTGTGTCTATTTCTGCTTTGCAAATAGTTCATCTGTACCATTTTTCTAGATTCCACATATAAGCGATATTATATGATATTTGTTTTTCTCTTCCTGGCTTGCTTCACTCTGTATGACAGTCTCTAGGTCCATCCACGTCTCTGCAAATGTCACTATTTCATTCCTTTTTATGGCTGAGTAATATTCCGTTGTATATATGTACCACATCTTCTTTATAGTCAAATTCCTAACAGCTGCTTTTCTATATTATTTAGGGGCAGTTTGGGGGAAGTCCTCAGTGGAATGTTTCTAGAGAGGTCTGTTTATTTCCACTGGACTTTCAGACAACTTGCACATTTAGATGAAAGCCTAGAGGTAATGTGGTTACCAAAATCCTTACAACTCATGCTACTGCTTAGCTTGGATCGTCCAGAGCTGACCTGATAAAGTGTTCAGACAAAAATTAAAGATCATTTGCATAGCGACACAGACTTGTCTATGAAAGAGAAACAGACTCACAGACATAGAGAACAGACTTGTGGTTGCCAAGGGGAAGCGGGGGTGAGGGAAGGATATAGATTGGGGGTTTGGGGTTATCAGATGCAAACTATTACACAAAGAATGGATAAACAACGAGGTCCTACTGTATAGCATAGAGAGCTATATTCAATATCCTGTGATAAACCATAATGGAAAAGAATATGAAAAAGAATGCATATATGTGTATAACTGAATCACTTTGCTGTGCAGCAGAAATTAGCACAACACTGTAAATCAACTATACTTCAATTAAAAAAAGTCACTTGCATAGAAGCTGGGTGGACATTAAGGTTTAGATACAGCTTTTGGTGTACCTCAAATCAGAAATGTTGTTCCACTAATGTGAACCAGCAGTCATCTGCTCAGGGAGGGCCTGTCGTATAGATGAGGCCATTCCCGGGTTGCTCAACCGTGGCACCACTGACATCTTGGACTGGATGATTCTTTGTTGTGGGGAGCTGCTAAGTCTTGGGATTTAAGTACTGCTTTAGGCATGAGGAAAGCTCCTGACCTATGCAGATAGCATCCGAAAGGCTACGTGATGAAAAACACAGAATACAAACCCAGACAACGGGTCCACAGCTATGGAGGCAGGCTCTCGCAAGTCAGAGTTAAACAGGAACTTCCTCTTGGTTCCATCTAGGGTAGCTACTGAAATAGTCTTAGAAGCCGCATCAGTCCAGTAGATGGTCTTGTACACCCAATCAACAGCAATGGCTGCAGGATTATAGACATTGTCGATCATTTTAACATGTCTACCAACCTTGTCATCAATTGAGGCACTGAAACAGAATAGGTCACAAGAAATTTAAGAGTTTGACACCATCGGAGCCTGGAGAATGGACTTTCTGCTCACAAAATGGTCAACAACTTCGTTCGAGTAAACCCCATAGCTCAGCTCACCACTCAAATTACGTAACCATGCTGCTTACTGACCCTAAACAATACTGTAGGTTATCTCGTTGTTGGTCTGTACTCTACATGCAAGAACACCACACTTCTAAGTGAAGCTATTTGTTTCAGTAACCATCACCTGAGTTTCTATAGTTGCCGTTAAGAAAAAGCTATCACTACCATTTCTATTTGCAGCAACTATGAACAGTTCTCGACTAACTGGAGAGAAAGGGGGGAAAATTGGAAAAATTAAGATGTTGTCTGTTATAATCTTATAGTTGTAGCCATCTTTTATAGGCGATTGTTAGTTTCTAATGAGGAACCGACAGTAATTTAATAAAGATTCAGTGTTTAGAATGATTATTCCCAAATAGTTAGATGCTAGATTGGAGCAAGACACAAGAGAAATTCCTCCAAACCTTCCCAAAGGCCAGTGACAACGACTTAGGCGAAGACACCAAGAACTGAAAGTTACCTGAAGATGGCCTTTTGGCTTAGATCAGCCCAGAATAGTTTCTGAGCAGCAATGTCAGCATCGAGAGCCACAGTGTTTCTTAGCTGTTCAACTAGTTGGATATATTCTTTCCTCTCCAAGCCAATCTTCCTGATGTCTCGTCTATTAGTGAAGATCAGACTTGGCTCTTTGCCTGCAAGACAGGAGTCAGGTTAATTTAGTTTTGCTGTAAGAAGGCAAACGTCCTTCCAAGTCCTCTCCTCCCAACAGAGGAGCACTTAAAAAGTGAGGGCATGGGCTTCCCTGGCGGCGCAGTGGTTGGGAGTCCACTTGCCGATGCAGGGGACGCGGGTTCGTGCCCCGGTCTGGGAGGATCCCACGTGCCGCGGAGCGGCTGGGCCCGTGAGCCATGGCCGCTGAGCCTGCGCGTCCGGAGCCTGTGCTCCGCAGCGGGAGAGGCCACAGCAGTGAGAGTCCCGCGTACAGCAAAAAAGAAAAAACAAAAAACGAAAAAAACAAAGTGAGGGCACTGCTGAACACCTCAGGAGTACTCTTGCTGAAGTCCATGCCCTGGGACCTGCAAGCACTTCAGCACTTCCTACGGTTTAAGAAGACAGCCCTGGAGTCACAGCATTCAGTAAGAGGGCGGCTGATGATAAGTTACTTGTTTGAATTATTTGAATTGCACTCAAGTTCCGGAAGCAGAGAGTAAGTAGATATTCAAGGTACCATATGCAAAAGGAACTGACCAAGGCAGGAGTCTGGGGCAACAGTTTGCTATTTAACCTATGATACTGCACTGTGAGTTCAGTATCATTGCTCTCAAGTACTTTTAAAATTTTATATTTCGTTTGACTGTTGTAGTCACTGGCTGTACCTTTCATAATCACGTACTCAGAAAGGTACCAGAGCAACACCAGTCCAAGTCCATTTACCTACTGCCTTGCACACGCCAGTGGCAAGATCCATTTGATAGCCACGACTACATTCACACTTGTAACCGCCTTTTAAGTTGATACAAATTTGACTGCAGATTCCCGGATTTTGGCATTCGTCAATATCTAGGAGGGAAATTTAGAGTTAGTCTTGCTATTCCTAGATAACCTACGGAGATCTACTGACCTTTCCCATCACCCCCGGGGCTTGGGCTCTGTTCTTCGACTCACCTCCACAGGTTTTCCTATCTATCAGTTCAAACCCAGCTGCACAGTCACATTCGTAGCCTATAACTAGGTCTTTGCAGATATGGGAGCATCCGCCATTATTAACCAAGCATTCATTTACATCTGAAATCAAAAGGTAGTAGAGTAACTCAACACTCAAATTGATATTTGTCCTATTAACATTTAAAATCCAGGCTGTTTGAGATAACTTGTCTAGATAGTCTGGTCAAGCCCATGATTTTTCTAAGATCTAATAATCCATCTTATAGATACGCATCTCAGCGTGTATTGGGGGAGGAGTAAACCCAATCTCCTTGGCACGTTACCAGTTAGTTAAGCAGTATTTAGTCAAGTTTCTCTATTGCTGATTGGTTACCTTGAAGGGGGTGAAACTAGGAACTACTTTGTCACTACTTCTAAGTCATAAAATTTCACTTTTAAGCCCAACAATTGAACCTAGTTCATCAAAGTAGTTTACCCAGGCTTTAGGCAGGCTCCAAACCGCATTAGCTCTGCCGGGTCTAATTAACCTTCCCAAATCTGTCCTCAAGCAACCCCTTCACTTACGACATTCTTTCAGGGGCTCATCACTCCAGTCCCTGCAGTCCTGCTCCTGGTTACACACTTTACTGATATCTATGCATTCCCCGCTTCTGCACTTGAATTTCCCAGGGCCCAAGCACTGATTGACTACAAAGAGAAACACAGAAGAGAGATTCCATTCGTGGGTCTGATCAGAGCAGTCCTTTGACTAACACCCCACACCTAGGGACCCTTACCATTTTTGCAGTTGACTTCATCAGAACCGTCGACACAGTCTCGGATGCCGTTACACTGCCTGCTGCCGTGGATGCAGCTACCATCCTCGCACTCAAACTGGTCAGGTTGGCAGGTTCGGGAGGCTGTAGCGGGAGGGAACGGCAGGGGATGAAGCCAGCCAAAGCGTCCCTGGTTGATTCGTGGGAGAGAACTGAACGTGCCATACTGATAGGAAAGCTACTTACGACAGTTGACCTCATCGCTGCCATCCTTGCAATCAGGATCCCCGTCACATCGCCACTTCTTGTGGATGCACTCGCCAGAGCCGCACTGGATCTCGCTGGCCGGGCACTTGGTGTGGATCACTGGCTGGCGGCCACACTGCTCGAGGGACTCATCTGACTGGTCCGAGCAGTCTGCGTCGTCATCGCACACCCAGCTGATGGGGATGCAGGAGGAGGTGCTGCACTGGAACTCATGGGCCCCGCAGGTGGGTGGGGTGCAGTCAAGCTCGTCACTGCCGTCGCTACAATCATCCTGGCCATTGCACACGAAATTCCTGGAGATGCAGCGGCCACTGGAGCAAGTGAACTCATCAGGGCTGCACGTTATGTTGCCTATTGAAAGAGAGGACGCCCCACTGAAAATGCATCCAGACCTGTCCTTTCAAGCATCTTGTCCCAAAATCTAACATGCAGATCATGGATCATGAATCCAAGCTTTCTTGCCTAACTTAAAAGCTAAAGTCAGATTATATCAATAGACAGTTCGCAGAATACTAGGAAACAGTCTTACCATGTAAGAGATGCTAGGACATTTGAATAAGAAGAGAAATGTAGGACCGAGAAAAGAGTTGAAGACTAGAAGTTAATTTGAGATGAGATGCATCTTAAAGGGACAGTGCTTAATAACTTAGGCTGTCACAAGAGACTTCATTGGGGAAGGCAGACATGAGTTATCTTTAAATGGATATACTGCTCATCAGGCCAGGCCACATATCATGAGCTGAGATTATCATGCATCAGGTATATAAGCAAACATTCACTCATAATAAGCATTATGACACCATCACCGAAAAGTAGCCCCCATGTATTATAACACCATACTCGGTTCCTTCTCTTTTGGTCCTTCCAACCAGGATCAGGAATAACAGGTCTTCAATACTTTCAAGTTTTAGAAAGTCACTTCTGGGGCTAGAACCGCAATCTAGCAGCCAGGTGCAATAATAACGATAAGCTAGTCAGACTAGCCAGTTCGTACTTTGACTCAAATTCCTGCCAAATTAATTAAGGTCAATAATTGGTGGTAATTGGGCTGGAGACCACGACTCTCTTGGGAAGCAAAGTCTGGATTTAAGAGGGAAACACGTGGCAGCGCCACAGCTTACCAATCCATAAAGCTCAGTTCTAGGATCAAATGCCAAAACTCATTGGACTAGGTGCAGTGGTAATGACCTCAGGAGGTGACTTCTAAGCGCAAGACTGGTGTTTCAACTACAAGTACCCTCAGCTCGTTGTACACTTACTGCATCAAGAGGCCTGTGTTTGTCAGTCTCAGGAGGCCCTATAAAAAGGGCGGTAGCTTGAAAGAACATTCAGTGCAATGTTTGTTTAACCTAGAGATTTTTCCAGGGCCTCACCTTTAACATTGAGCATTTTATTACATATTTTCCAAGAGCAGAAACATGAAAGGCTAGGAAACAGAGTTAGCTTTTACAGGCAGGAACTGTGTGACAGGAGACAAAGGTACCACCGGTTGGGTAGAGTTATCTTTGGGTATCTGCCAGCAAGATGTTAATTCCTACTTCTGTGCCAGTTTAACTTTTGGAAAGGTTAAAAGAAAAACTAGTTTGGGGACTGAGAAATGCTTGTGTGAGACTGCAGTAGTTTATTCCACTAAGCAGATCCAATTTGTGACCTAGGGGTGTGTTCGCTGGCCCTAGTCCCTTTCTAGCTTGATTGAGCCCAAGTGAGGAAGGCCCACGAGTTACTGTCCTGGCTGAGACAAGAGTCCACAAAATTGCGGCTTCACTGAGCTACTTGTACATGGACGTGCCTCGGATGACTTACCTCCTTATTTCTATTTGCCTAGAAGAAACACCCAAGCAAGCAATGGTCAGTTACCATGCGAACTTCTCTCAGAGTCTGAGGGCGCTTAGGAAGGACAAGTAGTAGAGCAGAGAGTGAGGTCATTAAAAGGCAAGTCAACTGCACCTTCCTGCCCACCCTGCTTTGAGCAAAAGCGTCTTTGGGATATAAGCCACTCAACACTGATCTTCTTACCACAGTTTTCTTCATCTTCTCCACTGTCACAATCATTTTCACCATCACATCTCCAGGACACTGGGATACACTGAGTGGAACGGGCACCACAGCTGATTTCACTTATGCGGCATGTTCTCATATCTGTTGATGATATACAGTCTCAAAAGAGCCTCCAAACTCATGAGTGCAAAGCTGCTGCTTCTGTGCTGCCTGGAAGTGGTGACATCTGTAACTCAGTGGCCGGGCACACGGGTGAAATTCGACTTACTAGCTGAAGCCTGGGCAGATCCTTCGACAGCTCCATGTCTTGGAAGCCATGCCAACCTAGGCTACCTGGCAGTCCGCCGGAGAGCCTTGACCGTGCTACTCCGTCAAGGTTCCGCGGTGTGCGCAGTCCTGGCTTTTGTTTTACTTGGCGTGGTTATGTTCATTGGCTGGCCTGCTCCTTGACCATTATTTATCTGCTGGGTATCAAGTGACGGACCCAGATACTGGCAACCTAATCCCAACTTCATTAAAAGCCAGATGCTCTATCACCTATGAAGTCTTCCTTTGCCTGGATTCCTGCACAGACCTCCTTTACAACCTCTTTTCCACTTGACATCTTGCAAAGTAGGGACACCCCCTAATTCTTGACTTTATGGGGTCATCCCCCACTAAAACTTGGGCTGAATCTTCATGGAACCTGTCTTCATCTATGGTAACTCACCTCCCTTGGCCAATGCTCATATAACTTGCTTTACTTCTTGCCTGGAAAAACTGAAATTAACACACATCTCTTCCTTTCTGCTTGATTCCAGACCTAAACTTTGTTCATGTTAGACTTCCACTTTTAGTGCTTTAACAGGCCTCTACTGCCTTAAAAGGAACACCGAGACTTTCTTCACCAGGACATGCGAATGATTCTAATTTAACCGTCCCAAATCATCTTCCTCTATGATCTCACAGACTTTTTCCTGAATATCAGCCTGAGGATACACACGTATTTGCATACCTATGAAGTTTCTCTTATTTAAGAACAAGCTGTAAGCTCCCTACTTTAATAACTTTACGTTACATGTTTCTTAAGAATTGCTCTATCATCCTATTTCTAGTCACCTTAACCCTTCAGTAATAGATTTTTTTTTTTCACAACATGAGAAGCTGTGCATCTAAAAGCTTATACTTGGCCCACGGGGGGACCCTCACATCTTGACTTAGCTTCCAGGATCAGAGTACCATCCACTCAGAGTCATTATCATCAAACATTTGAAATCTATGCACCTAGTCAAGGAGTTCTTGAATCTTCTGGCTTCAGTCTTAAATGTTCAATAGTGAAGCTACCCAAGAGAACGTCAGTCTTGTTTAGACTAGGAAAAACATTCTTTATGTTTTTAAAGATTGGCTGTTAATGATTTGACTGACCTCGGAGTCAACTGGCCTAACTTTAAGGGAGGCCAAGGAAAACTAACCAAGTTTTAGATTATACAATACTTAGAGCTATGAGACACGGAACAGCTTGGAAAAGTTCAAGTCCAAAGCAAGTCACACTCACGGCACTGCTCTGGGCTTTCATCAGAACCATCTTCACAGTCGGGATCCCCATCACACTGCCATCGGTTGGGAACACACTGGCCATTGTTGCACACGAAGTCAGACTCGGCACACGTCTTCTTCACTACGAAAGTTGATTTGCAGGGTTAAGGTTGAAGTCACTCACCCAAGAGCCCTACATTCCCACTGGGAGTACAACTGCATTTTGATGTGTTTTCCTCCAAAAAATAAATCTGAGTCAGTTAGCACTCAACTGCCAATATCCAGGAGAATCTTAGAAAAATCTCTCTCTTTTTTTTTTTCCCCCCTTTTTCCCCAGAGGAGGAAGGTGATCATTTGAGAGACTTAGAGGACACTGAGGTCAAGGGATCCCTTATGACGAACTTCTTGCCTGCTTGATAACGTTGAGATTAAGTAATAATTTTGTTCTTTTCACGCATTTCTTCCAAGTCATTCAAGTTTAACAGTCAAAAGACTGGATCATAGTATAACTGTTCTAGCGGCATCTTGTAACAACACATGCATGGGTTTAGTGCAGAGGCAGAAGACCCAGCTCCAGTACTGAATACTGTCACCCCTACAGGTCTATTGGGGCAGAGGAACCCACTGGGTAAGAAACAGAGAAAGCTCAAACCTGTGTATAAGAGAGGCTGTATTTAGCATCCGAAGGGTGGGCTCACATCAACCAGCTAAATGTCACTGGGCCTGCAATGGAAGCTGCCAGCACCTGTAACTGACTACTAGAGTTAAATAGCCTAAGACAAGGTATCAGTTCTGCTACTAATTCTTAGTAGGGCAGCCTTTTCTCCTCAATTAGGGTGACCATGTGATGTTGTCCAAATTGACGCAATCTCAGTAGAAGGGGGACAGTGTTAATTTTCCCAGGAAGATAAGCGTTGACCAGGACTGTGCTAAGCCAAGCAGGCAGCCTGTCATCCTACCTGTGAGGAAGTGAGGGAGTAAGAAGGGGCTTGACAAGGAGCCACATCGGGTATTCTAGGGTCATCCTCAGATTATATTCTTTTTTGCCCGTGTGCCTATACTGTCTACTTGAATTTCCAGTTTAAAATATTCTTCTCTAATGAATTTTCTGTAATGGGAAATCAGCTAAAAGCCAACAATTTGCTGAAAAGATGAAAGGGACCACCTCAGGTCAGGGGTTTGAGCCAGGTACAACACTCAGGGTTCAGAGTGTAGTAAACCAGACAGCCGCTCTGGGTTAGCCTCAGATATTGTTAATGGGGAGACAGTGATTATAGTCAATTTCTGGAACTCAAGATGGGATGATCAATTATGATGATCTGAAAAGGATTATTTATCTCCTAAAATTGTGTAGCCAAGGGAACATGAAAGGCCATATTACTTTTTTTTTTTTTTTCTTTGCATTATGCGGGCCTCTCACTGTTGTGGCCTCTCCCATTGCAGAGCACAGGCGCCGGACGCACAGGCTCAGCGGGCCATGGCTCACGGGCCCAGCCGCTCCGCGGCATGTGGGATCTTCCCGGACCGGGGCACGAACCCGTGTCCCCTGCATCGGCAGGCGGACTCTCAACCACTGCGCCACCAGGGAAGCCCCATATTACTTTTTAGATTCATACCTGCTTCTAAAATCACTGAAATACTCAAACGCCAGTGTTAACAGTTTAAGTGATATCCAAGGCCCATCTTCTCCTGAGCATGTAGGAAGGTGCCAGAGGGTCTCAGAGTCAGTTATTGTAATTCACCCTGTGATAACTCCTCAGAAGTTGCAAAAGAGAGAGTACGGAATGGTTGTAAAGAGACCTCATGAATTTAAGAAGTATAAGATGTTACAGGGATAGAAAAGACTGGTTATACTACAAAGTGAACAAGATGCACAGGGTCAGATAGATTGCTAGGGTTCCTCTCTCTCTATTCTGAGCACAGACTAGGAGGGTAAAGATAGGCTGTTTGAACTGGGCCTTGAGAGATGGATAGAAATTCAGATGTGCCACAGGGGAAGAGAACTACCAGTTCCATTCCTGGGGTATCCGAGTTACTGATGCGTCAGTTCAGCCTAACACTTGTAGAAGAATGAGTTACTGGGACTGACAGAACGTGGCTTTTGCAGAATCCAAGCTGAAGTTGACTAAATATGCTAGTTGACACGCTTGACAGAAAAGGCCCTGCTGAAATTGTAACCAAGTTCAACATCAAGAGGTTGGACAGGAGAAACAGGAATTGGCTTTGGAAGTTTTAAGTAACTGTGTAGCTTTTCCCTTCCATGGAGGAGCATCTCAAAATAGGCATTCAGAACTTCCCCGAGCAAAGCTCCCACTTTCCTTCTCTACCTTCATATCTGAGAGGCAGAGACGAGTTCTGGCCAAGAATATATTTACTTTTTCCCACTTTGCATGATCTTGATTGTAGGTACATCTACCTCCTTACCTCTTCCAAACCTTCCTGTTACGTGGCTAGAACTGATTTATGCAGAGACTATTTTAGGAAAAGCCAGCGATGACCGCTACAATGACTCAGGTTAGTTTCTACTGAGGTAGTCAAATGGTAAAGTGTGACTTCACACCATGGCGAGAATAATTACTCTCTAAAAAAAACAAACAAATGCGTTTTGCCAAATGCAGTTTAGCACAGAAGAAGAATGGCTACTTACACCAAGAGAACAGTAGATAAGAGTGAGGTCCTTTAGTGAGAAAATGAGTGAGAGAATTATATCACCGCGGTAACCCAGAAAGAGCATGGAACTCAGTATCTTGTAGAATAAAATCTTAGTGTTAGAATGCAAATGATATAAATGTGTCACATTGGAGAACTATTCTTGGTCCTGAGACTGGAGATAAGCTTCTTTTCTGATATTGCAGCCTGGGTTTACTCCGCTTCCAAATGAGCTGCTAATTTACATATTGGCATGCAGACATCCATGATGCTGCTCTGAGAGCTCAAGCACAGGACTGCCTGCCAGTATGTTTATACTATAGCATTTTAGTAATGATGCCTGAAGAAGTGGGTAAGGGCATAACAAGATGGCAGTTGATGAAATCTACATTTAGCTTCTATTTTTCTTCTGGATTTTTAGTTTGTATAGTGGACATCTTCATGTAACGTCTTTTATTTTTAATTTATTTTTTTGATTTTTTTTTTTTACATCTTTATTGGAGTATAATTGCTTTACAATGGTGTGTTAGCTTCTGCTTTACAACAAAATCAATCAGTTATATATATACATATGTTCCCATATCTCTTCCCTCTTGTGTCTCCCTCCCTCCCACCCTCCCTATCCCACCCCTCCAGGCGGTCACAAAGCACGGAGCTGATCTCCCTGTGCTATGTGGCTGCTTCCCACTAGCTATCTACCTTATTATGTAAGGCCTTTTAAAAGGCAAATGACAATGTTATCACCGACATTCATGAACAACCTTATTTCAAGAGTTTTACAACACAGGACAAAGAGATCATAAAGCAAACTTCAGCATGTATTCAAGGTACCTAAATGCCATCTTGACATGTAGTTCTCAGCTGTCCTGGCTTAATGAGAGGTTACATAGTTGCAAAGAATAGGCATTTTTTTTTTCCTTGCGTTATGCGGGCCTCTCACTGTCGTGGCCTCTCCCATTTGCGGAGCACAGGCTCCGGACGCGCAGGCCCGGCGGCCATGGCTCACGGGCCCAGCCGCTCCGCGGCACGCGGGATCCTCCCGAAACGGGGCACGAACCCGCGTCTCCTGCATCGGCAGGCGGACTCTCAAGCACTGCGCCACCAGGGAAGCCCTCATAATGATCTTTTAATAGATGCTGATCAATGGGTATGATGGCATATCCCTATTTTCTTGGGGGAGAGAATGTCTTCCATCTTGCCTAGTGCTTTAAAATCGGCATCTCTGTAGACAGGGAATTAAAAAAAGAATCCTTATCTGATCTTTGATCTGGGCTGGCTTATAGTTTCTATACCAGGAGTTAATTAATTCCTGAAACTGCAGGGGATTTCTTACCGTCCACGGCTTGCTTTTTGGGGATCGGAACCATTTGAGAATTAAAAAAAGAAAGTCTGGGGCTTCCCCCGTGGCGCAGTGGTTGAGAGTCCACCTGCCGATGCAGGGGACACGGGCTCGTGCCCCGGTGTGGGAAGATCCCACATGCCGCGGAGCGGCTGGGCCCGTGAGCCATGGCCGCTGAGCCTGTGCGTCTGGAGCCTGTGCTCCGCAACAGGAGAGGCCACAACAGTGAGAGGCCCGCATACCGCAAAAAAAAAAAAAAAAAAGGAAGTCTGTTCTAAGCAGTCTTCTGTCCGTCTCTATTTCTGGTCCTCCCGTTCCTTCCTCTAGCTTCCTATACCAAAATTTTGTCTGATCTAAGATCAACCGCGTCTATCATTTGAAAGGAACTCCACTGTATCTTCAAAATTCATACTCAAGTCGCTAACTTCACATCAAACAATCATATCCCTCCAGACCAGGAAGTATAGAATCTTTGGACTCGAGTTCAAACCAATTCTTAGGAGTGGTTTCTATTTTTCAGAATCTCGATGCATCTGTAGAAACTGAGATATAATATCATCATCTTTCAATACAATGCGTACGTCCTAGTGAGGTGGCAGGTGAGACTGTCCAGCTCTTTACTCACCACAGTTCTTTTCGTCACTGCCATCAGCACAATCTTCATCCCCATCGCATTTCCACAGCAGCGTAATACAGCGGCCATTTGTGCACTGGAATTGGGAGGGTTCACATTTGGCTTTTCTTCCTAAAATCAGGAGGGAACACTTAGCTAAGCTGGGACACAAGGATGGTAAGTTAGAGATGCTCGTTACCTGAAACCCATGGATAGGAGTCCTCTTGGAGGGACAGCTGCAGACTCAGAGGCTATGTAACACTGTAGGGGCCAGAGCTGGATGGGCCTTGGGGCAGTGACTGACAGCAACTGAGTTCTTAGCTGGGCACACACCATCTGGTTAAGACTAGATTCCCCAGCCTCTCTTGCAGGAGGCATAGCCATGGGACTAAGTTCCGGCTAATGGGATGTAAGCAGAAATGGTATATACAACTTCTGGGAAATATCCTCAAAGGCACAGGGGATCCAGTTTCCTTAATTTTATTCCTTTCTGGTTCCTGAAAACTAGGCATGATGGCTGGAATAGTAATCTTGGGTCAATGGAACCAGACCAAGATAGAAGGAACGTAGATTGCCCAGAGACTGCAGGTGGCAGGGCAGGGGATTCACCTGTGGACTCATTTCTCCCATTCCTTTAACTCGTTTGTGTCATTATAATCATGCAGCCAAATCCTGATCTTTTAATGGCATTTCTTGTCCACATTCTATACTGTTACTCATCAATGATGCTTCTATTACGAGCAAAGTAAAGGATATTTAGAAAAGGCGTGAGGTTTAATACATGCTTCCTCATCTCAGAATTTGAGGTCTAATTGGAAAAAGACATGTTTACAAAATGACTCCAAGATAAGATAAAAAGCACGAAGAAGGTACAGTTAAGAGGTGAAGGGAGATCATTTTTTTAAATTTAATTTTTATTTTATATTATAGTTGAGTTACAATGTGTTAGTTTCAGGTGTACAGCAAAGTGATTCAGCTATACATATATATATATCTCCATTCTTTTTCAGATTCTTTTCCCACATAGGTTATTACAGAATATTGAGTAGAGTTCCCTGTGCTATACAGTAGGTCCTCGTTGATTATCTATTTTATACCTAGTAGTGTGTATATGTTAATCCCAAACTCCTAATTTATCCCTCCCCCACTGCACCTTTCCCCTTTGGTAACCATAAGTTTATTTTTGAAGTCTGTGAGTCTGTTTCTGTTTTGTAAATAAGTTCATTTGTATCACTTTTTTAGATTCCACATATCAGTGACATCATATGATATTTGTCTTTGTCTGGCTTACTTCACTTAGTATGATAATCTCTAGGTCCATCCATGTTGCTGCAAATGGCATTATTTCATTCATTTTATGGCTGAATAATATTCCATTTTATATATGTACCACATCTTTTTTATCCCTTCCTCTGTTGATGGACATTTAGGTTGCTTCCATGTCCTGGCTATTGTAAACAGTGCTGCAGTGAACATTGGGGTGCATGTATCTTTTTGAATTATGGTTTTCTTCGGTATGTGCCCAGGAGTGGGACTGCTGGATCATATGGTAGATCTATTTTTAGTTTTTTTAAGGAATCACCATACTTTTCTCCATAGTGGCTGTACCAATTTACATTCCCACCAACAGTGTAGGAGGGTTCATTTTTCTCCACACCCAAAGGGAGATCATTTTTAACTTACTGATGTGAGAAAAGCAAAGCAAGGTGAGAGCCACAGACCTGGATTCTATTTTTCTGAAACTCAGTTTTCCTATGCTCAGTGTATGAATATAATTCACATAATGGCATGAATGAATACTTGGAAGTAGGGCACTTAGTTTTTTTTGCCTGGAATGGGACAGCTGATATTCAGGTGTTTCCTATCATTAGCAGGTCTATCCACCTGGAGGATGTAATTTCTTCGAGATAAAAGGCAAAGGTCTGGCTGCTTACAGCAAACACACTGCAAATATTCGAGAAAAACAGTGGAGCCATATAGTTCATGCAGATTCCTTAGGGAGGTCTTCCCAGCAGAAAGCCTTGAGACTTCCTGTACCTTTCAGCATCTGCAGCTGTGGCATGTGGGCATAAGAACAGATGCTACAGTGACAAGCACAGACTGGAACTCTTGTGTCATGTACACAATGCTCGAGTTGGCATCCGTACTATCAGCTACTCCCTACTGTCTGGGAACATTCTATACTTTGTGGCTAATTCCCAGGGAGATTAAAATTTGGTCCTAGTTTACCATATGGGTGTGTGGTTACTTAGGTACTAAATGTACTCGTCTAAAAACTATAGGTACCACTCTGCCTGCAAGAGTGCAGTTAAGCTAGGACCCAGATACAAAGCAGGATGAATCAATGGCACTTCCTATCTGTAGTTCATTTTTTATTTTATTTTATTTTTTTTATAATTATTATTAGTTTTTTGGGCCACACCACATGGCTTGCAGGATCTTAGTTCCCCGACCAGGGACTGAACCCAGGCTCCAGCAGTGAAAGTGCTGAGTCCTAACCATTGGACCACCAGGAAATCCACCCTGCGCTCTCCCCCGCCCCCCC
>NW_006791108.1:148064-149899 GCF_000442215.2 Lipotes vexillifer | reverse complement strand
CCCCCCCCCCCCCCCGGCCACGGCATTTTTAAAAATTTACCATGTTAACCATTTTTATTTATTTATTTATTTGGTCGTGCTGCGTGGCTTGAGGGATGTTCCCCAACCAGGGATTGAACCCGGGCCATGGCAGTGAAAGCCTGGAATCCTAACCACTAGGTCACCAGGGAACTCCTCTTCCTACCTGTATTTCATACTGTTCATTCAATCCACAAATATTTTACTGGGCACAAGAAGGGGGAACAAGGAGAGGGTAGAGGCTGTCAGGAAGCATCGCATGCTAGCTTTTATACCATGAAACCAAGTATGAAATATCTGGCTGCCTCTCACCCTCCCCCTTTTATCACTGGAGTCTCGATATAGTCTTAATATTCTCAATGCTGGGGTTATCTGTTCCAGGGCCCACTGGCTGGAGTTCTTTATCCCCATGACCTCTGACTGCTGTGGGAGTGGTAAGAATCTACTTAGAGTACTCGGAAAGTATAAAAAAGAACAATTTATGATAGAGAACAGAAATATACATGTTACTTGGAAAGAAAAGTCAGGTTGCAATTAGAATACCTTTTTAAACAAAGGTGTTAGTTACCAAAGGTTTTAGTTGTTTGGTCAAAATGAGACAAAAACATCGATGTTGATATCTATGCTGTCAGAAAGGTAACCATATAATCCGACTTGGACAGGGACTTAAAAGTAGGCGTCAGGTGATGGTTTTCCACTTGGGGTTAGGTACCTGGCAGATCTCTTTAACAATGAGCCTTGATTGTAACTACAGATTTTATAGACACTCAAGCTGGCATGGGATTAAATATGGGCGCACAATAGCCTAAGGCTGGTGTCTAGTCCACTATCACCTTAAGGAAGCTCTCTGAATGTAAGTGTAACATACAGGCAATCAACAGTAATAAATGCTGGGTTAAAATCCCAGCAATGCTGCTTTAAGAGTCGCTGTTGAGCGGCCTCAGGACAGACACAGGCATTTCCTTAGTGTTTATTCCAATATCTCAAGACAAAAAGCAGTTTAATTTCTTTCTACCTCTTATCTCAGACGTTTCCACTTCACCCAAGCTTCTGCCCGATGGTCATAACGCTGTGTTCTACCATGTCACACACAGCTCTCCGTTAAGAAAGGAGAACAGTGGCGTTAGGAATGGAGTACGCTGCTAACCGACCATCCCTGCTTCTTTAAAAGAGGAGAATGGTGGGAGTGGGGGTGGGTAAAGCTAGCTGGCTTTATAACGGGCTCTTTTCTTTAAAGAGAAGAAAGACCCTAAGCTCTATGGCCGCGCCTCGGCTTCTGAAATTTCCTAAGCACCTTGTTTTGAAAGATTGCTCCTGGGTAGAAAGGACTCCCTAGTTCTGTTTAATTCCCTGCATCGTGCAGAGCGGGGAGAGCTCAGCCACCTGACTGCAGCATGGTGGGTTTTCTGCCCAAGTTTCAGGAAGATTCTCCCTTTACACCTGTGGTGCCTACCTGGGAGTGCTGCCGTACAGAGCTCCAAAAGAATCGAAAACACCAAATGAGTTAAGCTCTAGGTTTGCAAAGCTTTGGGGGATTACAGGGTTGTGGGCCTGTAGTCTATTTCCATCTATGACAGTTAAGTCTCAAGTTCAGCATTATACTTTCATAAAGAGAACAGGGTGAGCTTGAAATGATCGACACCCAAGGTCCTTTCAGCGCTTAGGCTAAGCTAAAGCCAATGATGCCTCAAAAAATAAATTACAAGTAGAAGCGCTCGGCATCCTACAACCCAGGGTCTGTCTGCTCAGAAAGGTGAAAAGTCGGAGTCAATGTGATTTTTAGCGGGTTCCTCAAAGTCACGGGGTTCACAGGAATG
>NW_006791108.1:139814-147892 GCF_000442215.2 Lipotes vexillifer | reverse complement strand
GGAATGCCTTGGCAGCATCGGGGTGGCTGCAGTCAGGGGAAAGGCTATGACAGCAGGGAACCTGGGTATTCCGCCTCTGTTTCAACCAGCATTTCTTTGCAACATTGGAGTTTTGTGTAAGAATTTGAAAAGGGTTCCATAACTTTAAGAAATCAAACGGTTGGACTAGATCTGGGTTTCCTTTCAGCTCTAATACTTAGGATGAATACCCCTACCCCTTTGGGCCAGGGGGATGGAAGTCACTTGTACCTAGTCGTCTGCACGGCTGTTTACACTTGTAATGAATGACTGAATGCCCAGAAGAGTTGAAGATTTCCTCACTAATTCTGTGCTTACACAGTTGATATCAGACTCTGCAAACTTGCTTCAAGGCGCCCATGTCCCAGGAGCCTTGCTTACCTAAATAGTTAACGTTGCTACCCAGACATGTTGGCAGTTCACTGGCTCCAAGCAACTCAGGGGTTTTAATGCATTTAGAAGTCAGCCTGCCGTTGTTGTCTAATTGTCCCTGCAAGGGTTAACATGGAAGAACAGTACGTAAGCTTCGGTTAAAAAAAAAAAAAACAACTGCATAGATCTTACGGTAAATACCAAGCCTTCCAAGTGGGCTACGAAGTTCCCTGTAGGGCTCCGAGTGGCACCTTTGCAGGAGTGCTCCAGAAGGGATGCCCACAGTAAGATGTTTCTGCGTGTCAGGCTCAGACATGAACTTCAGCCTGCACGGAGGGGCTCCGGCTGCCACACTGCTGGCACTAACAAGGCCAAGTGTTCCCATCTTTCACAGCCCTCCCACTTGCTTGAGTGTACGCGTGTTATCATCTCCTGGAATTTTCTTCAGTCCATTTGTTTGGGCACTTCTGGGGCTGCCAAGGGCATTTATTTTTAGTCCGGCTCATTCCTACTGCTTGCCACTTGAACGCCGATCTTTCTGTTCATAGGCTAAAACTCCTCTTAGGACAAGCAGCTTTTCAAGTCAGCAAAGAAGTTTTCCTACAAGGGAAGAAGGTTAGTAAGAGGAACTGAGGACGAGGGACTGAGCTGTTTTCTGGCCTTACAGACCAGAAGCCTTGTGAGAACCAGGCGGGGGCCAACGAACAACTGTGAAACACTCGGGTTAATCCTTCTGGTTCACTCAATCCGACAGTTCAACTGTCAGCTTTCCCATTTACATCAGATTGAGATGATCTTGAGAATCATGGATAAATAACTTAATTTTTATTCTTAGGCAAACACTGTTCTAAGACCTCAGTCTCTTAATTGATTTAATTCTCAATCCTACATAGTCAGCGCTACTGTTCCCCTTTTACATACCAGGGAACCTGTTTGGGGAAGGGAGGACAGTATCTGCCCGAGATCACCTTGGGCAGAACTAGAATTTGAACTCAGGCAGTCTGGCTCCAGGTACCATGTGATTGAGCACGCATACCAACTAGAGCACCTGACTCAGGACCACTTCCTTCCAGAATATTCTGCTGACTTGTGATGTGGGTAGTAGTGTCAGTTTAAATTAATCCAGAATTAGGTACTATCACTTGTCAGGATGTCACTGTCCTAACACAGCCTTGTTGTTGAGATAGTGCCCGCCCTCCCGTCCCCATTTTGATTTTTAAAAAATGCTGCCTCAGTATCCCTAGCAGGTCTTTTCCTAGAAGGACTATAATGCTTGGTTTTCTTGTCTAGAAAGAGCTAAGGCCCTCCTGATATATTTGGGAAGTTATTAGTTTTGTGGGTGGTAAAAGTCAGTGGTTCTCAAGATCAAGTTTGTATCAGGAGCCCCTGAAGGACTTACTGAAACACAATGCTGCCCCCTCACCAGAGATTCTGACTTTGTAGGTCTAGCATGGGGCCCAGGTTTGCATTTCTATTGAGCTCCTGGAGGCTGTTGACCTTGCTGGTCCCTGACCACACTCTGAAAGCACTGCGGGAAGGTTAGGAGGCTACGATTCTACCCACAATGCGGGTGACGACTTCAATCCCAGGGCTGGACTCTGTAGTACTCACCCCATAAGTCGTGTGCATCACTGGATGGACATAGGTGACAACTGCCAATCTAACAACAGAGATTATGATGACGACCTCTGTGCCGTTAGGTAAAATCTACTTGGATATCTTAATAGGCATATACGGTAAAGAAGTTCTTCTAAAATCTGTCTTCCCATCCCCTTGTGCCTGATCTTAGACTGACCCACCACTTACTCTCAATCAGTAGTCCAGCCGTGAGCCTCTCCCCTGACATTTAGCCATCAAGTCCTGGGCACGTCCACGCACTCATCTGTCACTTGATCTAAATTTGCCTCTTGTTCCTCTGCCTCCAGGCTGCCATGTTCTCTATCCACATCAACATGGTGAATCAGGCAGCCAAGAATGGCCCACAGTGCCAGGGATGGGATCACTTGCAGGCTTCTCACGGGCTCTAGGATTGAGTCTAGTTTCCTACCCATTTCCCCCCGGCTTCTTCCTATCGCTTACCACCCGTTCAAATGTCATCCTTGAATGAGACCCTCAGTTGCTTTCTTGACCAGTTAGGTGTGGTCTGGCTGCTCTCTGTCTCCTGTGCCTGTCACAGAGCTGTCACATACTGAGATGTGCTCACCTACGTGTTTCCATCTCTACAAGCGGAGATCCCCTATGGCAGGGCCTGGAATGTGTCGTTGTAAGTTGGGACCAGGTGCCTGACGTCTAAAAATTTTTCAGGCACTAGCGAGTGTTCCCCAATGCATCCGTTGATTTGTTAGTTCACTAATAAAGTTGGTCTGAACTACAGATTTTTTTCCCAAAGCATTCTTCCCAGGTTTTCTGAACTTGAAACCAAGTATGAGCAGTTGTTTCACTAGTTAGCATACTTTGAAAGACTCTTAGGTTACAAAGGCCACAGTTCTCAATGCCTACGAGGGTACTTTCACCTCATCTTCAGAAACTTTATCATTTAAAAACACAGCACTTCCTGCACTTATATATCAGAATGAGGGTGTCAGTGTGGGTACGTTAGCCTCGTTTCCACGTGAGGAGAGAGGTTCCGGCACGCAGGGCTCACTGGTAAAGTTAGAAATTTCAGGGCTTTTACCTCTGACAGATTTTAGCGCTCTTTGGTAACATTGGCAGCCATCCATTGTTGATTGAGTGCTGTCACCTTTGTAGGATCATCTGCAGAGATGGACTAATTCCTGGCTTTGTCACAGGAGAGTCTAAGTTCTCGGTGATTTTTGAGAAATCTTCATAAGCTGTAACCCACGTGGCGTGTGGGACCTCCAGCAATCTTCAGCTGCTACCTGCCTCTTTTATGATTAAGTCTTGACCACTGGGTCTGCTCCCATCCAGAGCTTCTATTCCAGGCTGTCTTTGGATCACTGATTTCCTGGTTTGACTTTCCCACTACACTAAATGTCATGAAGGAAGAGCCCAACTTCTTGGTCACTGTGTCGCCTGTGCCTGGTGCTATATGGCATGTGGTGGGCACTCAGTAAGTGGAAGTCAAGTGGTTTTGAGCAGAGGTACAAAGGATGCTGGCATCAAGCTACCACCTACTTAGGGAACCTACAGATCAGTTAGTAGCTCAGACCTTGGAAAGGTATCTTAAGAACACTAAAGATTAGAGGCAGTCTATAAAAGAACCTTATTTACTCATAGTATCTGGGGGAAGAATTATAACACACGAAGTAAGTTGCAAATGTTGTCTATCACCAAGGGTTTTATCACCTCCCTTGTTTGGCAAATTACAAGCCCGACCAGATAGCCCACCCCTCCCCCTCCCACAACCATGGTCCTATCTTAGAGTTTCTGCCCCCAAAGTTCTCTCTTAAATACAGGGCCATGAATGCCCTTTCCCTGCTCCGCCCACCCATGCAGCATCTTTAAAATACAAAGTGGGCAAAGGATCTCTAAGCAGATATTAAGCCACTTCTAGCAGAATCGCTGTATTTATTCTCACAGAACCTGGCAGGCATTCTCTTGTTAATTTAGAGCCCCCATGTAGCCATCAGGCCCAAACTTTTCTAGGAAACTTCTCATGAAGGGAAACGTGTGCTAAGTTTAAGGTATCACCTGCCATCTCACTTAGTCCCTGGGGTGCATCTAGTGTATCTAACTAGGCAGTGTTAACAATGTTTAGAATTTTTATTGAAAACCAACAGAAAAGCTTAGCAGAGACACCAATTCGGACTGAAAAAATGCAGAGTGAAACTGAGGTAATTGTCATTTACGAAGCCAGATTCTCCTAGAGCTAAGTCATTCCTCTGTCTTTAAGTCCTACGAAAAGCTATCCGTCTTCAGATTTCCTAGCCAACAACTCTTTAGGTGGGCCAAAAAACTGCCCCTGGACCACTTACTTCTGCTCAACAGGTATATCTCATCCATCTCTGCCCAAGGTTATTCTTGGACTCCTTCTCTTGAAAGCAGTCTCTGTGCTGTGGCTTAAGCACAGACGGGAACAAACGAAGCAATTTTGAGTCTATCACATAACCACCTGGAGAGCAGCTGTGTTAGCCCACCCTGAGAAATGCTTCTAAGGCAGGAACTTTTATCATAAGCTTCATTATAGGCCTTATCATAGTCCTCTGAGGGATTTAATTTTTTATAGACTAGTAACGTGAAGGTGGCTTTTCAAAGAAAGGTCAGTATCCAAAGTAAATTCAATTATGACTTGAAATTGTATAGATGACCGCCTAAATTTGATCACTAACCCTTCTAGAGAGGGACAACTTTATTCACATTCTGTAAGAACTAGAAAATGGTCTAAATAGCTAATATCTATATTTCTATGCGGTGCTCCAGGTCTTCTGGTCTCTGGACCAAAACCCGAAGCCATACGGCTGGGGGCTATCTGTTCCCTTGATCTTATGGTTGTGCTCTACTCTAGGAGTTCTTGCTAAGTCTGATCAGTTTGACATTCCTCCTGGAACAGAAGGGGCTTGTGACTATTTTTCACCTCTTCTAGAATTGTAACAAAACTACTCAAGTGAGATTGGGTTTATGGGTATCCAGTTTTATAAAAGGCAGAAGCACTTCTTTTGAGGATGGAGGCTGCTATAATTAAAATATACAGTACGGTTATATTGAAGTCCTAACATTTGGCAGCTCTACTGAACTTGGCCTTTATACATGCTTTAGGTATCTAGGGACTCCAAACAATTCGGGCAAAGAACCAAAATGAGCCAGGGCAGGTACATAGCTAAATGTCACGTGAATTGGGCAAAGGGGCGATGTGGGGAGCAATGATGCTGCAGACCACAGGCAGCTGTCATTGCCAATGAAGGCCTGACTGGTGACCCTCCTTTAAATAGTCCCTGCTCACATGCTCATTCTTTGATCTAGATGAGGATTATGATTATTGTCATATCTCCTCTTGGTGCTATCTGGATGAGTCAGGTTTATTTTTTTCCCTCTGCCCTCCGGTCTCCTGTCCCTCCAGGTACTGCCAATTTCACCAACCCACTCCCCACAAGAGGAGAAGTTCCGTTGACTCTTTTGTCGGTGGTTCGCCATATCTGAATAGCTCTCACAAAACCCTGGTTCTTCTAGGCTCTGGCCTTAACGAATATATGGTACTCCAGATCCTAATCTTGACTACCTAGGCTGGAGGAAAATGTCCGAGAACTCCCAGGGAATTTTTTTCCATCAGGTATGCTCCATTACTGAATTTTAATTTCTCTCGTTAGCCTGACTTAAGTTCCTTGGCGGAGTCTTAAAGCACACGTGCCCTGTCCTGGAGTATTTTAGACCAGCATCATGCGTGTGTATGGGCAGAGTGTAGAAGACCAGGGCCAGAAGGTCAGTCCATATGCCTTGGGGCTTTGAACTTCAGACAGGAGCCAGCCTGGGTTAGCTCTGGGTCAATACCTGCCTCAGCCAACCCCAAATTTCCTCCAGCTCAGAAAGGATGTGTCTCCTTTCCTTCGAAGAATTTAAGTCTTACACGGGCTTCTATTTTCCACTGTTCATGGCATGTCACATATTTCACATGTGACCTAGGGGAGCCAAAGGGAGGCTCACCTTCCTGATACAAGGTGAACATATGGCTTCAACTAACTCATTTCGACAATTTAGGTGCATTCATAGCGTTCTATAGGATCAAGTTAACCTCCAGTGGAAAGTTATTATACATTAAATTAAAAGAATATGAAAAGAACGCAGCAAAAACGAATCTCCTCTCCCACCTTTCTGGACAGTCATCAGTGGTTTCTGGTATATCTGAGTCTTTTGAAATGATATGAAAGCTGTAATGTAAGTCATGGCACTACTCTGAGAAATCGTTTAATAAGTTAGTGTTGCTCAACCATTAATGATTAATGTTAGAGTCTGAAAACTTTTCAGGGCTTTTCCAGTCTCTTAGTTTGGTTACACATCAGAGGCCATCTTCACTGGACACTCGCCTTTTTTCATAGGAGTCCAGGCCGGGGAAAGCATTTGAGAGAACAGTCCATTGGAGTCTGTCAGTTTTTCACGTTCCCTTAAAGATAACATTTCTCAGGCTGCTAAATTACGAGCCCGCGGAGCCACGTGACCAACCTAAACGTGATCGGGCGGCCAGCCAATCGCAGAGCGCAGAAAACCCGTCCCAGCTTCTCACGCTCGGGACAGTCAGAACCTAAGGGCAGGGGGCATTCGGAGACTCAACCCTCACCCCCCCCCCCCGCCCCCCAAGTATTGCTTGAGGGGCTGCTTGACCACACATTAAAGTTCGCTCTCACTTCAGGAGACATGTGACTGCAGGCAGGCGGGTCTCCCAAGCCACCGGGCGACAGGAGCTAGGGACTCTGGAGTGGGTACTTAGGACGGGGGCAGTTTTCCGTCCCATTTCCCCAGAGCTGGCGAGCCAGCCCCTTGGTGTCATGTCGAGATCACTTCAGGGACATGCCAGGATTCTCACCGAATCCTCTTAGAAGGGCTTCTTGTCGCCTGCCTGAGAAAGTTGTGCGGCCCCAAATGAGAGAGTGGCTGAGGACAGGGCTCCCAGGCCCAGTGCGGCACACCCTGGGCACCCGACAGTTGTCCCCACCGCCCTCCCCAACAAGCCACAGTCACACACCAGCTCTCCCAGCTCTCGTGCTACTCCCTTTGATCTACTGGTTAGAATGAAGGCTAATTACAGTCACCAGATAAGGACCCAATTCCTCTCGAGGAAATCTCACCGGGAACGAGGCTCAGCAAACTAACCTGATTAAGCCTTCGTTCCACTCCCCTCCCCCGTTCAGCTATCCTGGAGACCCGAGAGGTTTACAAACGCTCCCCGGAGAGCGGAGAAACATCTAGAGGTGAGTCCTATTTCAAGCCTCACTCTTCCTCTAACCCGCACTACACAGAGACTGCCCGGCGCCCGGGGAGTCGCAGTCCGGGTGCGCAGGCTGCGCACTTCTAGCCGCTCGGCGGAGACTCCCGGCGGCAGCCCACCGAACGTGCGGGTTCCTCACCGCCGCGGGGAACCCCAGTCCCGGTCGGCACCCGGCGCCCCGCATCGCCGGAGGCGCCATTCCTCACCCACCGCCCTATCCCACCCTCCGTGAAGTCCGAGGGGCGCTCCGGGGGCTGCCGCGCACGTCCCGGCCCACCCGGCCCCCTGCCTCCTTCCTAACACTCCGCCTGGCAGAAGAGACACAACCATTGTTCAACGGCTCAGAAGCCCATATTCCCCATCCCCGGCCAAGCGGAGTGAAAAACGAGGCAAAGCACAGGTTTTAGGGGAGACAGTGTAAGGGAATGAAGACTAGTTCGGGCAAGGCTTTAGGACACCCCAAATCCCACTATCCCCCCAGCCTGGCTCCCGGGAGCCGCGGTGCTGACAGCTCAGAGGCGCCACCAGGGTGGGGAGGGAGAGAAGGCGACGAGAGTGGAGAGGCGCCTCCTAGGAGGGGGGTGGGCAAAAGGAGACCCGCGCCTCGGGGCCCCCTGGCGCCCCGGCTGGCTCCGGGCAGGCCGCGGAGGGGCGCGTCCTCACTCACCCGCTCCGGTGGTGCCGCTCTCCCGGGGCGCCCAGCACAGCGCGAGCAGCAGCCAGAGCGCCCAGCGCGCGGACGTGCCCATGGTGCCCGTCTGGATGGTGCCGCCGCCGCCGCCGCCGCCGCCGCCGCCGCCGCCGCCGCCGC
>NW_006791108.1:109951-139619 GCF_000442215.2 Lipotes vexillifer | reverse complement strand
CTACCTCCCCGGGCTGCAGCGGTAGTGCAAGCCGAGCCCGCGGGCAGAAAATAATGCAGGCGCTGCAGAGGAGGGGAGGGAAGAGGAGGGGAGAAAGGGAGGGGGGGGGGGGGGAGCCGAGAGCGGAGAAGACAGAAGAGAGAGGAGCCGGCCGCGGAGCACCCACCCTGGCGGCCGCTGGAGCGCGGGGTGAGGAGCGAGGAGGGGGCAGGAGGGGGAGTGGTCAGCGGGGGGTGGGGGCGGGCGCGGCGGCTTCAGCCCTCCCTCCCCACCCTCGACGCGCTCCTCATAAGCTCGGGGCAGCCAGGTTCCTGCGCCGGGGTTGTGTGAGTGTGCGTTCGAGTGTGAGCGTGAGCGGCCGTGGCCGTGGCCGCCGCTGCCACCAGGAGTGCTCCCGGGGCCCGGCTGCTCAGCGCGTCCGCCCGGGGCCCACGGGGGCCCGGGGCGGCCGCTGGTTGGCTCGCGCGCCGCCCTCGCCTCCAATCCCCGGTGCCTGCCCTAATTTCCTGATCCAGGGAACCTGCCGCCGCAGCAGCTGTGCGCTCCCTACAGTCATTACTGTACCTTCCCGGCAGCCGCCAACAGTAAATGCAGCAGCAGCAGCAGCAGTTAGCACTGATGCAACTACTGAGGCTATTGCCACCGCCTTCCCACTAACGCGGCTTACAGCCCGGAGCGGGGGGACTTGCAGTTTCCAGGGGCAACAAGCGTCTCTCTACCACCTTCTCCTGCGCCTCAAAGGAGGCTGGTCCTGTGAGGCTGGTAGGTAGCTTCTTTCTTGGGCCTCCTCTCTCCACTTAAAAGTGATGAAGAGGCGTGGGTCTAAACGTTTGGGCTACTTTGACGTGGGGTTGGGGATGCCTGTCTCAGTCAAACGCTGAGATGCCATTTTTGCTAAAAATTAAATGTGTCTTTACGTGAGAGCGTGTGTGTAAGGAGAGTGCGCGGTTGTGGTTGGTCCTCTGTAATAGAATGGGACGAAAGTAACCCAGTCTGGGCTGAGGAGGAGGGGGACATCGCTAGCGCAGCTCTGCATTCTCTCATCAACGATTGTAGTTAATTGCTAATTGCACAAATGATAGTCAGAGGGCCTGTAATTAGAAGCTTAACCTTTTCTTGCTTGGGGGAGGGGAAACCCGGTTTATTCTTCTTGATATAGTTTGCAACATTCAATTACAAGGCTCAAGGAAAGAAAGAAGGAAGCAAAGGCAAGACTCCTGTAAAGGATTGATTCCTGTTTTGTGTCCGGCAATACTGAGCCTGTAATTTGCTTTTGTATACTTCAGTTTTCTTGCACAATTTCCCCTGGTTGTCCCCATTTAACCAGATGGGGAGGACACACCGAGCTATTTCACCTTCTTAAATAAAGGGTTTGTATATTTTTAAAAAGTAGTTTCGATCTCGAATGACTCAAACTCCACCGATTTCAATAGGACAAGCTCTGACGCTATTCTGTTGATGATGTGAGTAGAGGGCTCCTGCCTAGCTATATTCCTCTTGTCTTGGTGCTCCAGGGCATTTGTCAAGGCTAACCATCAGATGGGATGTTTATTAGGAACTTACTGGGTCCAGGAGATGGAGAGGAGAGGAAAATTCCAGGTCAGGATACACTTTGGTGGGGTCAGAGGATACCCAGATTGTGAATGGTCTACACGAAGGGGCTTAACTCTGTCAATATGTATTGGTGGAGACTTGCACTACAGTTCATTCTGAACTCTGTTTTGCTCGCTCTGTGGTTACACGTTTGATACAAACTGCAGCAGACGCACATGTGTTGCATGTGAGGCTGAGTTGAAGTCTGTTTTATGCCATTAGTAGTGAAGATGCATGCAGGTGTTGCTCACCTAACAGGCATTAAGGGATGGTGGTAAAACAGGTGTGTGGCATTTTCAATATTCTCGGCGTTCTGAAAGAGCACATTAATATAGTCGTGTGGTTTGCTTTCAATATTTTACTCAGAGATAAATATGTATACTATAAGCTGAACACTGATACGGTATAATAAGATTTACCTTTGACATACACGTTATGCTTTCTGTCTCTCCAAAGGATATAAATAAACTGTTGGTGCACTTAGCTGCGGCTCTGTGTTCGATCCTGTAGCTCTCTTGTTGGATCAAAAGGAAGCATAACTTTGGGCTCCACCTCTCATTGGCCGTGTAACTTGGGAAAATCTCAGTGCCTCTCTGTGCCTGCCTTCTGACCTACAAACTGAACACAAAACCAGTTCACGTAAAGTCAAAGTGCTCTGTGGCCTCAAGGACCAGCTCTCTGCAAAGTGTTGATTATTAGAAGGAAAGGTTGTAAGGAAGAGTGAATTTGATTCATACAGAAAGTAACTGGGGCTTCCCTGGTGGCGCAGTGGTTGAGAGTCCGCCTGCCGATGCAGGGGACACGGGTTCGTGCCGCGGAGCGGCTGGGCCCGTGAGCCATGGGCGCTGAGCCTGCGCGTGCTCCACAACGGGAGAGGCCATGGCAGTGAGAGGCCCGCGTACCACAAAAAAAAAAAAAAAAAAAAAGAAGAAAGTAACCGAATAACCAAAATGATAAATTTATCATGAGTGGAGATGGGTGTGGTTGAACTAGGCTCAGAGAGGCTGACACTGCTGCATACAGAGCCTTCAGGTAAATGCATAGGCAACCCTGCTCCCACAATCTACCACATTCGTTAAGTTGTTGAAGCAACACACACTGAGCATCCCTGGGTAGCAGGCGCTGTGCTAGGCAGTAGGTATACGGAGATGCTTGTCTAAGGAAGCTCAGGATCTGGTGGGGGGAGGCAGAGAAGTTGGCGATTGTGGTACCCTATGCGCAGCACACGCTTAGGCTTCAAGGTGCTATAAGGTTATAGGCAAAGAGAGCTAATCTGACTGGGGGACCAGAGGGTCAGAAAAGGCTTTCCAGAGCACTTGTCTCTGAGCTGAAGTCATCACTTTTACCAAGCAATTCCAATTCTCTTTGCTGCTGGACACATGGTAGGATTGCACTTCCTGGCTCCGTTATAGTTAGGTGGGGCTGAAAGACCAATTGTGGCCAATTATTTGTGAGCAGAAGTTCTAGGCTGTCACTTGTGGACTGGGGCATTTAGTGGGACTTGCATGAGACCCTCTCTTTTGGTCTGCATGGTGACTAGAAATGCTCAAGAGATGGCTGCTCCATTAGCCTGGTCTGAATGACTAGACTGAGTAGTTCTCTGCTGTCTACATGTCTCTGGCAATGGTCATGTAGCGTAGAGGTCAGCAGATGGCCAGTGACCTGTTTCTGTATGACCTATGAAAAAGAGTGGTTTTTACATTCTTTAAAGAGTTATACAAAAAAGTGGAGAAGAAAAAAATGCAACAGAAATTGTATGTCGCTCACCAAGTGTGTAATATTTACCATCTGGGTCTTTAGAGAAAAAACTTACCACCTCCTGACATTGGGTGAAAAATAAACCTTTGCTGTCTTTATCTACTGAGCTTTTGTTACCGCAGCATGACCTCTTGTTAAGTTGACTGATACTCTGGGTGAAGGGGGAAGGAAGACCCTGGCGAACAGAGGGAACAAAGGCAAAGAGAACATCAAGTGTTGAGGGAAATGCAGGGGCTTCAGGATGGTTCCATAATGGGGTTCCAGTGGGCTGACAGCAGGAGGTAAGGCTAAGGAAGAAAGTCAGGGCCTGGATTATATGGAAATGTGTATGAAATGCCAACACTTTTTTTTTTGCATTAAAAATTTTTTTTTTAAATTATAGTTGATTTACAATGTTGTATTAGTTTCAGGTGTATAGCAAAGTGATTCAGTTATACATATACATGTATGTGAGAATATGTATATATTCTTTTCAGATTCTTTTCCATTACAGGTTATTACAAGATACTGAATATAGTTCCCTGTGCTGTATAGTAGGTCTTTGTCCTTCATTTATTTTATATATAGCATTGCATATCTGTTAATCCCAGACTCCTAATTTATCTCCCCCCCTTTCATGCCAACACTTCGGACTTGATTCTGTTGGCCATGGTGAGGACTTGTGATGGATTTCTACCGTGATTGTGATCAGAGGCCTGACATTCAGTGTGTTTTAGAAAGTTCACTCTGACGTGAAGTGGTCTGTAGGGTGACTTCTTTGGGAAGGAGTGTAGGATGAGACTAGAGTAAGAACAGTTAGAGGCCCTGGTAGTGACGGAAGACACCAAGAAAGGGCAGCAAGAAGCTATTATTTGCAGTCAGAAATATTCATGTAATTCTTTCATGAGATTTTTCTCCCCAGTCCTCTGCATATAGCTTTATTTATTTATTTATTTATTTATTTATTTATTTTTTTTTTTTGTGGTACGCGGTCCTCTCACTGTTGTGGCCTCTCCCGTTGCGGAGCACAGGCTCCGGACGGGCAGACTCAGCGGCCATAGCTCACGGGCCCAGCCGCTCTGCGGCATGCGGGATCTTCCCGGACCGGGGCACGAACCCGTGTCCCCTGCATCAGCAGGCGGACTCTCTACCACTGCGCCACCAGGGAAGCCCTGCATATAGCTTTTAGAACAGTGTTTTCCAACCATGGTCAATCCATAAGAATTCCTGGGGACTTCCCTGGTGGCGCAGTGGTTAAGAATCTGCCTGCCAATGCGGGGGACACGAGTTCGAGCCCTGGTCCAGGAAAACCCCACATGCCGCGGAGCAACTAAGCCTGTGAGCCACAACTACTGAAGCCCAGGTGCCTGGAGCCCACGCACCGCAACAAGAGAAAGCACCACAATGAGAGGCCCAAGCACCACAATGAAGAGTAGCCCCCGCTCGCTGCAACTAGAGAAAGCCTGCGCCCAGCAACAAAGACCCAATGCAGCCAAAAAGAAATAAATAAATTTATTTAAAAGAAAAAAATCCCTCGGGCTTCCCTGGTGGCGCAGTGGTTGAGAGTCCGCCTACCGATGCAGGGGACGCGGGTTTGTGCCCCGGTCCGGGAAGCTCCCACATGCTGCGGAGCCTGCGCGTCTGGAGCCTGTGTCCCACAACGGGAGAGGCCACAACAGTGAGAGGCCCGCGTACCGCCAAGAGAAAAAAAAGAATCCCTGGAAATGTGTGTTAAAAACACAGATTCCCAGGTCCCTCCCTTGGAGATCCTGACTCTGTAGGTCTAGTCCAGCCCAAGAGGCTGGACTTGTAACCTTACTCCAGGCGACTCTTAGGATTAGCTATGATTAAGAAACCTTCCTAGAGAATGTCGTCTTCGATGCAGTCTTAACTGCCAAGTAGCTTATGTATGTATATATTTGTCCAATTTCTCCAGGGAAAGTGGGTTAGGGCCCACAGAGAGCGGGAAGGTTAATGTTGGGCCTTTCTTTTTCTTCAAGCCCTGGAAACTAATAAATATGGGCAGCAGAAGTCATCTTCAAACCATGTTGCTAGGCTGAAGCACTCAGTACTGTGTTTTCTACTTCATAGCCTTACCATAGGAAGTAAGAAGTGAAATGAACTGTCCCCTTCTGGAGCTTCTTCTTCTCACGTATTTTGACAGTACTTTCTCAGGCCTCCACTCCACCATTTTCTAATTGTGTGGCAGCTGGTGAAATAAAGGGGATTCACCCCGCTCTAGGCTTCAGGTAGGATCTGATGGTTTAAACTGGGGCCTCACAAACTTTAGCTTCCATGAGAATCACCTGGAGGACTGGTTAAACACGGATTGCTAGGCACCATCCCAGAGTTTCTGGTTCAGCTGGTCTGCGGTGGAGCCAGAGTATTTGCATTTCTAACAAGTTCCCAGGTGATGCTGATGTAACCGGTCAGGGAACACATTTTGAGAACCATCGCTCTAAATCCATCAGCATAACTTCCACCCTCAGCCACTGTGATCAATTCAAGGGTCTCAACCAGTCAGCCTGTGGTCTTCTGGCCACACTGATTGGATACTTCAGCCCTAAGCACATCATTCAAGTCGATCCAGTTACAATGAAGTTCAGGATTTTTGCTTGGTTAGAAAGGCACCCTTTTTTTCTTTCTTTTTCTTTTTTTTCCCTTTTCACTGACTTATTTTCTTATTTTTAAATTTTTTTCCAGTGTTGTTATTTTTAATTATTCAATTAAAAATTTTATTTTATATTGGATCATAGTTGATTAGCAATGTTGTATTAGTTTCAAGTGTACAGCAAAGTGATTCAGTTATTCATATCTATGTATCTATTCTTTTTCAAATTCGTTTCCCATTTAGGTTATTACAGAATATTGAGCAGAATTCCCTCTGCTATACAGTAGGTCCTTGTTGGTTATCTATTTTAAATATAGTAGTGTGTACATGTCAGTCCCAAACTCCTAATCTATCCCTCCCCCTACCCTTCCCCCGGTAACCATAAGTTCAATCTCTAAATCTGAAAGTCTGTTTCTGTTTTGTAAATAAGTTCATTTGTATCACTTTTTTTTTAGATTCCTCTTATAAGCAATATCATATGATATTTGTCTTTCTATGTCTGACTTACTTCACTTAGTATGGTAATCTCCAAGTCCATCCATGTTGCTGCAAATGGCCTTATTTCATTCTTTTTAATGGCTGAGTAATATTTCATTGTGTGTATGTGTATATATATATATATATATATATATATATATATATGCGTGTGTGTGTATATATATATATATATACACACACACACATATATACGTGGAATATATGTACCACATCTTCTTTATCCTTTCACCTGTCGATGGACATTTAGGTTGCTTCCATGTCTTGGCTTTTGTAAACAGCGCTGCAATGAACATTGGAGTGCATGTATCCTTTTGAACCATGTTTTTCTCTGGATACATGCCCAGGAGTGGGATTGTTGGATCATATAGTAGTTCTATTTTTAGTTTTTTAAGGAACCTCCATACTGTTCTCCGTAGTGGCTGTACGAATTTACATTCCCACCAACAGTGTAGGAGGGTTCCCTTTTCTCCACGCCCTCTCCAGCATTTACTGTTTACAGCATCTACTGTTACTGTAGATTTTTTGATGATGGCCATTTGGTGGCCAGACCAGATGACTGGTCTGAGGTGATATTTCATTGTAGTTTTGATTTGCATTTCTCTGATAATTAGAGATGTTGAGCATCTTTTCAGGTGCCTCTTGGCCATCTGTATGTCTTCTTTGAAGAAATGTGTATTTAGGTCTTCTGCCTAGTTTTTGACTGGGTTGTTTGTTTTCTTTTGATACTGAGTCACATGAGCTGTTTGTAAAGTTTGGAGACTAATCCCTTGGTGGTTGCATTGTTTGCAAATATTTTCTTCCATTCTGTGGGTTGTCTTTTCGTTTTGTTTGTGGTTTCCTTTGCTGTGCAAAAGTTTTTGAGCTTAATTAGGTCCCATTTGTTTATTTTTGTTTTTACTTCCATTTCTCTAGGAGACAGATCCAAAAAGATATTGCTGTGATTTATGTCAACAAAGAGTGTTCTGCCTTAGTTTTTTTCTAAGAGCTTTTATAGTATCTCATCTTACATTTAGGTCCTTAATCTGTTTTGAGTTTATTTTTGTGTATGTTGTTAAAGAGTGTTCTAATTTCATTTTTCTACATGTAGCTGTCCAGTTTTCCCAGCACCGTTTATTGAAGAGACTGTCTTTTATCCATTGTATATTCTTGCCCCCTTTGTCGTAGATTAATCGACCATAGGGGCGTGGGTTTATTTCTGGGCTTTCTATCCTGTTCCATTGATCTATATTTCTGTTTTTGTGCCAGTACCATACTGTTTTGTTGACTGTAGCTTTATAGTATAGTCTGAAGTTGGGGGGTGGGGTCTGATTCCTCCAGCACTCTTTTTCTTTCTCAAGATTGCTTTGGCTATTTGGGGTCTTTTGTGTCTCCATACAAATTTTAAGATTTTTTGTTCTAGTTTTGTGAAAAATGCCCTTGGTAATTTGATAGGGATTGTGTTGAATCTGTAGATTGCCTTGGGTAGTATAGTCATTTTGACGGTATTGACTCTTCCAATCCAAGAACATGGTATATCTTTCCATTTGTTTGTGTCAGCTTTGATGTTTTTCATCAGTGTCTTATAGTTTTCAGAGTACAGGTTTTTTTTTTGTCTCCTTAGGTAGGTTTATGCCTAGGTATTTTATTCTTTTTGATGAGATGGTGAATGGGACTGTTTCTTTAATTTCTCCTTCTGATCTTTCATTGTTAGTGTATAGAAGTGCAACAGATTTCTGTGTATTAATTTGTATCCTGAAACTTTACCGAATTCATTGATGAGCCTTAGTAGTTTTCTGATAGCATCTTCAGGATTTTCTGTGTATGGTATCATGTCATCTGCAAACAGTGACAGTTTTACTTCTTCTTTTCCAGTTCATATTCCTTTTATTTCTTTTTCTTCTTTGCTTGCCATGGCTAGGACTTCCAAAACTATGTTGAGTAGAAGCGTCAAGAGTGGACATCCTTGTCTTGTTCCTGATCTTAGAGGAAATGCTTTCAGCCTTTCACCATTGAGAACGATGTTGGCTGTGGGTTTGTCATATACGGCCTTTATTATGTTGAGGTAGGTTCCCTCTATGGCAAGGCACTGTTTTATAAGCAATGTGGTGTATGGACTTAGGCCAGGACTTCTGTAGCCTTTGTGCCACTGTGAAGGAAGCCAATCTGAAGACCAGCTGACTCATGGAGAAGAGGAATCTGAGAGAATCAGGGAAACAGCACCCAAACTGGAGCTGGAGCCCACCTGCGATTCTCCTGAAAGCTGCCATTTGTAGGACTTTCACTTTTCTTAGCAAATAAATTCCCTTTGTTGCTTAAGCCCAGTTTGGATTGAGTTTTCCATTGTTAACAAGTAATTAGCTGGTAGAGGTGCCCTCTTGAGGGAAGTAGCATGTATATGGTAAAGCACTGGGCAGAACTCCACCTGTGGACGTATTCACAGTGGAAATAACACGCCCACCCCTTCTGGTGCGGTTTTGGAAGAGGAATGCAGGTAACAGTAAGGACCGTCTTAAACAGTTGCTCTTTTGGGAATCCTGACCAAGTCAACTCCCACCATACCTCAGCCCTGAATCGAAGACTCCATGTGGGCTTATTACAAAATGAACCTTTATTGAGGGTTATAATCTAATAAGAACACTTTTTTTTGAAATCCCAAGGCCAAAGACTATTTTGCAGATGGCTTTTGAAGAATTTCAGAGAGTAAAAGTGTGGCCAAATGTGGTAAAAATAGAGTTATGGTTAGAGAGAAACTCCAAAATGGGTTGAGTATGAGGGTAGACCAGTGATTCTCAGCTGGGAACAGTTTTGCCCCCAGTGAACATTTTTAAGTTGTCATGCCTCAGGGAGAGGTACTACTGTAGTTGTTTAGGGGGTTGAGCCCAGGGCTGCTGCTGCTTATCCTACAGTGCACAGAACAGCCCCCTCAGCAAAGAATTATCTGTATCAATGGTGCCACAGTTGAGATATCCTGGGCTAGACTAGGTAAAGTCAGATGATTCTGAAACATATGAGCTTTTTACCTCGAACAGGGTAGGGGAACATTATTTGGAACTTGGATGGCCCGTTAGAGAGATGTTCTCCCTTTGAACAGCGAAAGCACAAACTGGGTTTTGTCCAGTCGATGACAGCTGTGAATGCAGTATCAGAGGGCAATGTGTAGATTTACAGACCTGGGAGATGTAAAGCAAACGACAAGTAGATTACATTCAAATTGCGGTAGACCAATGTAGGCTATCTACATTCTGGCTGCCTTGTGAATTCATAGTGCCCTTTAGTTTGCAAGGGTTTTGTTTTGTTTTTCAAGGCAGGGATGAAGTGCTTGACCACTTCTACTTTAATTCCGATAGTTAATTCCCCTGATCCTTGTCCCAAATTTGATTGCTTTCATTTATCATAAATGCAATTTACAAGAGGTTTTAGAATGTAGTGCTATAGCATTTAAAACACTCTTACATCTGGAGTGTTTTTGGAAGTAGGGGCTTTGTGGTCCCTACTGTGCTAGCTAAGTATAGATGCTTATTAGAACATAAGAATTTTAATCTGCAAGTTATGAGTAAGGCAGTGAGCTGTAAAGCATGTACCATTTCACCAGGATAGTTCCATTTTCAAACTTCTAGGAGTTTTGTGGAAATGGATAGTTGATATATCTAATGTTGTTTTACTTGGCTATGTATGTAGTTTAAATTCGTATGATATTGCTGCTTGCATTCCTTGAAGGGCTGAGTTTCTAAATGGATATGCTTCTGTCCAACCTGGCTCTTTGAGAAGGTTTTGTCCTAGCATCTCTAAATCGTTTAGAAACACGTTTACGAGGAGTTCCATTGCTGATGACTGTGTCTGGAGTGTGGAGGGAAGCCTGGGTTTTCCAGCCTGCTTTTTATGGTTGTTTGAAGGAGGTGCAAGTAATTCTGAACTGTTGCAGGGTAGAGTGGCTTAAGGTGGGAGTAGATACCAGAGGGGTAGCCAAGTACAGTTGGGGAAGTTATCTGTGTATCGTTTTGATCTGTATCCCATAAGCAGTTAGTAAACCATTGAAGGTTTTAGATCAAGAAATGGTGGGATCAGATATATGTCTTCAGAAATATGATTATTTGAGAAGGTGATTATGGCTGTATAGGATCCAGAGGTCACCCTATGTGGTCCCTGAAAGCCTTTGTGCCTTGAATGCATGCAGGGGGGCAATGTAGGTTAACAATTATGAGAGAAGGTGCTGGAGCCAGTCTTCCTGGGTTCACAGCTTGGCTCAATCACTTACTGGCTGTGAAATTTTGGGCAAGTTATTTAACCTCTCGATATGCCTCAGTTTTTTCACCTGAAAAATGGAGATAACAAGTATGCCCACTTCTTATAAGAATTCAGTGCACTCATATTGATACAAGTAAAGCAGTTAGAAATATGCCTGGCGTATAATAAATGCTCAGGAATTGTTAGCGACTCTTGTTAATAGTAATGAGCTTTATTGTTTTGTTGTTGTTTTTATTATATTATCAGCAGCTCCCATGTAAAGGAGAGGCAAAGGGATTACAGATGTGGGCCCAGGATTGGAACGTTGGAAGGCAGTGGTACTGAACCTCGTCTGCACATTAAAATCCCCCGGAGAGCTTCTTAAGACTATCAACCCTGGAGTCCTACCCAAGATCAATGCAATAACAGTGTCTGGAAACAGGGCCTGGACGTGAGCATTTTTAAGCTTCCCAAGTGATTTGCATTCTAATTATGTCTCACTTGGTGTCAGGCCTGATGCCCTGCCTGGCCCAGAGGAGACAGGAAAAGCTGGGTGGTAACACTTGAATGAACTTCACCCCAAGGGCAACAGGGATGCCATGGCGGCGGCTGCAGAGGAAACACGAGCAAATCCCCTGTCTGTGTTCCAGAACAGCCTTGCTGTCCTTGCTCTGTGTCCTGCTCCTGGCCTGGCATCCCACATTCAGCTAGATTTGTCAGCTGTAAGAGAGCCAAGGACCATGGGAAGTCAGAAGCTCTGCACAACCAGACTGCTAGGAACCCAGCTGGTGTCTCCCCATCAGTGATAGATTATGTATCGCCAGTCTCATGCCTTTGCACATCAATCCCCCAGCAAAGACTTGCTGAGCACTTTCTGGGGCCCAGCCGCCTGCCAGGTGACTGGAGGGCAGCAACCAGATAGCGATGTGGCTGCCACTGAGGAGTGAGTTGTTATTGTTTTGTTTGCCTTTTCTACAGGAGCCAAAATTCAGGCTTGTTAAGTGGTAATTGACAGTCCTGTCTTCTAAGGAAGTTTCTCTTGGATTTGCTGCCAGTAGGAAGTGTATTATTCCTTCTAGCACTATAGCATTCATTTATCGAGTGCCCACTCAATTATGAAGCATGACAGAGTTTGCCATCCAAGAGAGGAAAGACCACTTAATGATTCCTAGAGTCAGAAGTCTGGAATAAATGGATAGACAGATCAAAGTAACTTAAGGGGATTCCGTTGTACTAGGAGAGGCACTTTGAGCAAGAGCTGGGTCTTCCACTGAAGTCTTTTTTTTTTTTTTTTTTTTTTTTGGGTCGCGGTCCCCCTCCCCGTTGTGGCCTCTCCCGTTGCGGAGCGCAGGCTCCGGACGCGCAGGCTCGGCGGCCCCTGTGGTTTTTTTTTTTTTTTTTTGTTTTTTGCGGTACGCGGACCTCTCACTGCTGTGGCCTCTCCCGTTGCGGAGCACAGGCTCCAGACGCGCAGGCTCAGCGGCCATGGCTCACGGGCCCAGCCGCTCTGCAGCATCTGGGATCTTCCCGGACTGGGCATGAACCCGTGTCCCCTCCATCGGCAGGCGGACCCTCAACCACTGCGCCACCAGGGAAGCCCCCACTGAAGTCTTAAAGGAGCCTTTGAATAAGTTGTGTGGGAGACAAAGTATGTTTTATGAACATTAAGGAATAGTGATTTCAGCTGATCATCTCATAGGCTAACAACATGCAAGTTGTGGTTGTTTTCTAAACCGTGGTGGGAACACATGTAAGACCTGGTGGAAATTGAAATTCTATTTTGAGATCTTAACAATTGTTTCCCCTACCCCAGGGGAAATTGAACTCTCTCAGAGAGTATGTTTACCACAGTAATTTTCTGGGTCTGATTGTTTTTCTGGATGGACAATTCTTACATGTGAGGGAAATAAAACAGCTTCACCCTTTGGGAGGGGTTTCCTTCTAGAGTTGAAGAAAGGTTCATGGTTACTGATCCAAACTGAAGGATGATTGATGGTTAATGACCCAAATCAGACCTTGTTCCTTAGATTTGGCTTAGGAAGAAGATAACATGGACTCCCCTGGTGGCGCAGTGGTTAAGAATCCGCCTGCCAGTGCAGGGGACACGCGTTCGATCCCTGGTCCGGGAAGATCCCACGTGCCACGGAGCAGCGAAGCCTGCGCGCCACAACTACTGAAGCCCGTGTGCTCTAGAGCCCGTGTGCCACAGCTACTGAGCCCACTGCTGCAACCAGTGAAGCCCGCGTGGCTAGAGCCCATGCTCCGCAACGAAGAGTAGCCCCTGCTCGCTGCAACTAGAGAGAGCCCATGCGCAGCAACGAAGACTCAACACAGCCAAAAATAAATAAAATAAAAATAAATAAATGAATTAAATAAACACGTGGACCTTTAAAAAAAGAAGATAACAGAAGGCCATTTGGAAGCACAGATCAGAGGTCTATGTAGATAGAGATGGAGTTGGGAGGGTACTGGGATTGGGATGAGGGAGCTTGGGAAATGAGACAGAGCTGAGACTTCTACTGAATCTAATACTTGCCTTTCACCTTCTTAACCGTAACACCCCAACATCACCAGTATTCTTCGCAATCAAAACTTACTCCTTTCTTGATGTAAATAGTAAAGCAAAAATTATGGTTTAAATATTTGCCATGTTTGTGAAATTGAATCGGAATATATGAACAAGTCTTTTAATCAGGTTCTCTCGGTGAAGTCCAGAAAGGCATCTTTCTGTGAATAAGTGACTGAAAGGAAGATGGGTAATTGCTGAGGTTTCTCTCTTGACATTCCTTTACTCCTCTCTTCCATTTGCCAGAGACTCCAACAAAGAACAAAGAGATGAGGGAGAAAGGGCAGGCTGGCTGGCACAAACACTGTGCAGAACACCCAACAGAAAATCTCTGAAGGTCATGGAAGACCTTCTCTTCCTTTTATAGTGATTCCATAGCGCTTGCCTGGCTAGTGGGGCTGTTTTCTAAATGTGCAACAACAACAAAAAATGATGGGTATGTCTTACATAGTGTGAGAAGAATGTCTTGAATTTGTGCACTGCCTTTCTTCTGAGAATGTTCAAAGTACTCTACAAACATGACATCGTTACTCCCTGGGAGGAGACTGTGGACAGACTTTCAGGGGAATAATCTTTCTTCAGCAGTTTGGAAGGAGCTCAAGCAGAGATCAGTGTCCAGACTCAGCTCAAGCAAGTGTCCCGGATTGGTTGAGTTCTAAATCTCACATAGAGAAAGATGGGTGTTAATACTAAACATGGCCAGATAAAGTTTACGTTGCAGTCTCTTGGTGAACTCTATGTCTCATGCTTTAAGAAGACACACTGTTTTTCTGTACTCTTTTTCCCAAATGGCCATGCTTAAATCTAGCCTCCATCCATTTTGTTTGTTTGTTTGTTGTTTGGAGTAAGGCAAAAATAAAATGACAGAACAAAACAAGAGGCACCAAGAAGTGTTTGTGTTATCATGACAACACCAAATTGACTCACCTCAGCAAAACCTGGAGTCTTAGAGAAGATTCCTTGAAGAGAGAAATGGAAACGTCGTACCTCCCTCTGTTGTTCTGATTAGGATCTTGTGGCAAAGTAGGGTCATTAGAAATTCTGTTAACTTGAAGGAAAGAACAAATGCGGTAGTTATTTCTTTTTCTGCCTTTGCAAGGGAAATGTAATCACATCCAATAAATTTGCTTATTTTTCTTTTCTTCATTCCACTCCCCAGTCCCTGCCCTGCCTTCTGCCGGGCTCTCTTAAGAAATCTTGGGGGAGGTCCTGCCCATGGCAGAAAATTCACAGGATATGAAGAGGAACGGAAGGGCGCCTCGTAGATCTTAAATCATTTCCTCAAATCAAGGTCCACTTCAGGGGAAGATTCCCTGGAGGGATTACTGGAAGTATTGCAACAAGGGTTATTTAGAAATTGAAGGTGAAAACAGGAACTGTTTGGCAGTATAGGTCACATTCTCTTCCCATTTCCTTTGACGCTGAGATGAACTGGCTTCAGTGTTTCTTCCACTGACAGGTGTGATACCCTGTCAGATGAAGTTGCTGTTCCATGAGAATCTTTATTTTCTTAATCACCAGCGTATCTCTGGAAGGAAATGGTGCTGGCCATTTAAATCATGCTATAAATACTCGTCCTGTATCTAGACATGACACTGTACTGCTTAGGTTTACAGTCACAGCAGCAAGCCCTGTGCCTTATTGTGTGCTTACCAGGATTTTGTCTGGGCTCTTCCTGTTTCTCTCCCCAAATACTCCCTTGTTAATTAAAAAAAAATACAAACCCAAAAAAACTTCTTGAGGGTATAGTGGGAGTCTTTGATTGATTGAATTGGATTGAAAAAGAGACTGTGATGGTTTGTGACATTTATTTATACAGTTGACCCTTGAACATTTCAGGGGTTAGGGGTGCCAAACCCCCAACCTCATGCAGTCAAAAATCTGCATATAACTTTTTTTTTTTTTTTTTTCGGTACGCGGGCCACTCACTGCTGTGGCCTCTCCCGTTGCGGAGCACAGGCTCCGGACGCACAGGCTCAGCGGCCATGGCTCACGGACCTAACCGCTCCGCGGCATGTGGGATCTTCCCAGACCGGGGCACGAACCCATGTCCCCTGCATCTGCAGGCGGACTCTCAACCACTGCGCCACCAGGGAAGCCCTGCATATAACTTTTGATTCCCCCAAAACTTAGCTACAAATAGTCTACTGTTGACCAGAAGCCTTACTGATAACATGAATAGTCGATTAACACATATTTTGCATATGTATTATATACTGCATTCTCACAATAAAGTAAACTAGGAAAAAGAAAATGTTAAGAAAATCATAAGAGAAAATACATTTACAACACTGTACTGTTTTTGTCCATACTGTAAGTTTACTTTGTTTACAAGATGCCTTGTCTGTTAATACCTGCATCAGTACCGTCTTATATGATATAAAACAGTGTAGATGTTATACTAACACTAGCATCAAAAGTAAAAAGATAATGTACGAAGAAATTCATATTTATTTACAGGTATAATGATTCATGCGTTGATAACAGAGAAGCAGCAATATGATTGCCCTGTGGTAGCCTAGTGTCATCAAGACGATTGCTTCACAGTAGCCTAACCTGTACACTAATGAATGAATCGTTATAAAATTTTTATGGCATACAGTATTACAGTGATATTCATATTGGATATTGTATTGGAAACATTGTTACACTTAAAAACCCAGCTACCTGTGATGATAGGCTGATATGCAGTTTCTCCAGTTACCAGAGAGAGGCATATTGTATGGTAATGTAATTCTTTGAAAGCAAAGTTATAAAACAGTAAGGAAACTAATATGTGATTAATTTTATATGCAGTATCACTTACCTTTGTGCCTGTGTAAGGATAGACTAGTATCTACATATATTTTATGCATTCATGACATAGCTAACTTTTTCTTATTTTTTTGATATATGTAGGCTATGTAGTTCACTTGCATGTTTTTTAAATTGTCACAGATCTCCAAAAACTTTTCCAATATATTTATTGAAAAAGCTCCCTATATAAGTGGACTCGTGCATTTCATACACATGTGTTCAAGGGTCATGTGTAGATGGACTGCCAAGTTCATCTTCTCAGCTTTTCCTACTGTACACATTACTCTTGCTGAGAAATTTCCAGTGTCTTTCCTTCCAAAGGCTAACCCCCTTATTAAGGACACTTGGAGCCTCCTGCCCCCACCTGTCTCTGTGAGTGCATCACCCTCTCTTCCCACCCAGAATCCCCTGCTATGGTCACGTGTTTTCTCGTGGCTTATTTTGGTCTTTGGTTGCTAGTGTCATGTGAGATGGGGTCTATGAAATTTTGGCCATTCTATACATGTTGTAATATTCAATAAGGTTTGGGATCACAAAACATTGCTCTTTGTTTGCTGTGTAACTTTGCCCTCCTTTTGTTATTTTTAACCTTTTAAGGCTGTCCAATCTCTTCAACTGTGTTGACATCCCTGTAATGTTTGGGACCACAACCATGGTGCCCACACTGGGAGGCTTCAGCACATACGCACATGAGGATTGTCTGTCCCCAGCTTGTACTGACTTACCTTCTGTAACCTACTGAAATTCCTACTGGAATCAGAACTGAGACCCCAAATGCTTGAAGCCTTCATAAAGTTCTGTCCTTTGGAGCATGTAATGTGGACCTCTCATAGATGTGACACTCTGTACCGGAATCCTTGTGTAACTTGGCAGCTTAAGTTGGGGACTGGACACAAGAAACATTTACCTTGTGCTCAAGTTGCTTTGTGGAGAGAAGTTAACAGTGGGGTTCCACTGTGTGTAATTTGAACCACTGAATGTGATCTGTGGTACTTGTTCATTGATAGAGATTATGCAGAGCAAGTGCCATCCTTAAGGGATGAACTCTGATGGGTGGGCACTAGGGGTGCACATCTGTCCCATGCATACAGCCTGGAGGTGCTCCCATTGCTTGTAGCAAGCACTGGTTTCCAGATCCCAGAAGCCCACAGCCCTTGTCACTCACAGAGCTGCATTCTGCTCGCAGATCTAGGTTAGTTCTGAGAGGCAAGTGGGAGGGCTGTTCCATCAGCTCCTGGCGTGCTCTCCCGGACTTCAGGGGCACCCACTGAGGAGAAACAGTGAGGTGCCCGTGCTCGGTAAGGGAAAGGAAGAATAACTTCTGTCAAAGTGATATGGAATTTCGGAGCAGAAAGTGGCCTTAGCTCTCCTGCTGTGATGAGGAACACACACGAAAAAGAGGCATTCTCGAAACTTCTTGCTCTTTCCCAGGCTCTGCAGGACCTTTGAGTTCAGCAATGCAAGGGATAATAAGCAGTGGTGTTCGATAATTCCAATATGAAGTTTGTAGCCCCTAGATAAAATTCTAAATTGCTTGGGCATTTTCCATTAATAAGCAGCTGAGTAAGTAACAGGTGGGAGTTTGTGTGTGTGTGTGTGTGTGTGTGTGTGTGTGTGTGTGTGTGTGTGTGTTTGTGTGTGTGTTAAAAGAATTTCTGGCTCCTGTTGGTGACCAAATACTGTCCAAATTGTAAGTCCTATCCTCTCTACTTGTCTAGGGGGGTGACTCTGGTTACCTTGTTTAGGAAAGAATGAATACATTTTACAGCATGTTGCAGAAGGGGCTTGTTTGACTCTGGGATGGCTTTGCACCATTTTCCATTTTCATCACTTTGATGTGATATGACCTGTGCTGGCATTTGGATTCAAAAACTGGGGATGGAGTCTAGACTCTGCTGCTCATGAGCTCTGTGTCTTTGAGTAAGCTCCTGAACTCCTCCTGGGCCTCACTTTCTTCAACGGGGGAAAGGAGATAGTTCCTGCCCTACTTATCTCTTACAGCATTTCATCTGGCTCCAAAGAGAGAAAGTGCACATGAAGGCGTAGGTAGGGGTAAGTAAATTTGCATAAGGACTTTGATAACCTTCCTGGGAAGGAAGGGACCAAAATCTCAACCCTCTTTCCTAGTAATTTCAGGCTATAGAAACCTTCAGGGTGGACTGAGTGATCTAGTACCATAGGAGTATAAAAAGGCCTCTGTAAAAGCACTCAGGGTGGAAAGATGTGTTGGATGTGAGCAGAGATGCTGGATGTTGCCTTGTTCCCAAAAGCAAAGGGTTTGGCCTTGAGCAAATGTCTTGGGTGGGTGAATCTAAAGAGATGGCAGTTGGGAGCCCAAGTCACGTATGGCATGTGGCACCCACAGCTGAGATAACTCTGAGTAGGGAACCCTCCTTCTTTCTAATTGAAGATCCATGTTGCCTAGACAGGATTTGGCACTCTGTTTGGTGGGAGAGTAGAGTGGTTCTCAATGCTATCAGTTTACCCCTTTAATAAGAAATATCTTAAAACGCTCCTTTTCTATCTTGAAAGTTATAGATAATAGCACATATACACGTATATGATCTACAAAAAATAACCTAACGTCCTAAGTATAATATAAAGAAAAAATGAATGGAAACCAATTTGTAATAAAGCAATATGGCCCAACTGTACCAGAAGACACAATACAAAGTCAGATATTACACGTGTAGAATCTCTGTGAGCACAATGGCCACATATGCCAACTGATACAGGTATAGTGGGTTGAAGACTGTCATATTACAAGCAGCTTAGCTGTTAGTGATACAGTCTTCTGAAATGGTGAGCCACAACTGGTGACGTTCCAAACAAAAAAACCCAATAATTTTCCCTTTACTGAACGTGGTAGCTGCATTCCTGGAAATTTCAGCGTATGTTAAAACCTTGCCAAGATCTTTTGTGCTTATATGTAAAACAGAATCAGGATCTAGGCTCAGATAATTATAAACAGGGGATAAAACTTTAATGCTTGGTGGAGTAATTTTGAATGGTTGAGTCATGTAGGTCATTGTTCTTGATGAGTAAGATGTATCACCTGCTTTGCAGGATGTCTAGAATCCCTGGCTCTGCCCACTAAAAGCCAATAACACACCTTCAGTCATTGTGACAACCAAAATGTGCCCTTCTAATTTTAAAACACCCTCTGGAGGTCATGCCATTCTCATTGAGAAGCACAAGGGTAGAGGTCCAGCTCACCTCCATTGCTCTGGAGACAGTTGGAAGTGACCAGGCCTTCTAGTGAAGGCATTGATAGCCGATGGAAGACCTTATTGAACTTCATGGGACCCCAGGTGTATTAGCTTGAACTGCCATAACAAAATACCCCAAACTGGGTGACCTAAACACCAGGAATTTATTTCTCAAAGTTCTGGAAGCTGGGAAGGCTAAGATCAAGGTGTCAGCTCTTTTGGTTCCTCTTTTCCTGGCTTATAGGTGGTTGCCTTCTCTCTGTGTCCTCACATAGCAGAGAGCGAGCTCTGGTCTGTCTTCCTCTTGTTATAAGGACACAAGTACCATAATGGAGGCCCCACCCTCATGACCTCATCTAAACCTGATTATCTCCCAAAGACCTTACCTCCAGGGCTTCAGTGTATGAAGTTTGGGGTGATGAAAACAATAAGTCCATAACACCAGGTTTCTGGTCTTTGTTTTCTAAAGCAGCCATCTTCTGTCGAGAGCTATTATGGTCTTCTGGGATCAAAGGAGACATCTGAGTTCTGGTTCTAGGGGCTACCTAGAAACAAGAAGGATGAAGAAACCCCTTGTTTATGAGGAAGTGCCTGGGGAGTTCTTAGATCTTTTGGTGTGGGCAGGTGCTGGAAAGGGAATGTAGACTTTCTGCTCTTCTGGACAAGTAGAGTCCCAATCAAGTCATGTTTAAGAGTGTGTACTTGGGAGTTAGACAGATCTGGGTCTGAATCCTGTTTCAGTCATCTGGTAACTGTGTGACCCTGGAAAAGGTACTCAGCAGCCTGAGCCTCAGTGTGAAAATGGGCATAGGCCTACCTGGAAGGTTGGTGGTGAGGAGTAATGAGATCTTTAGTAAAAAGCTTTGCAGGGTTTCAGGCACTTGGTTAGAATTCACTCCATTAATTTGTGTTGTTGCTTATGGTAAAACAGTCATCCTTTGAGGACTCATTTTTGTGGGGAAGAGCATTCGTCACAACTGAGGCTGCATAGAACAACCCTGTGACAAGGTACAGCTCCATTTCTGCAAAAAGTGATGGGAGTTTTTCTAGAAAGTAATTTAGGGGGAAAACAAGCCAACTCTGGATCATATTGCATGGAATATTTTAAATATGAAAGCAGACATCTTCCCTCTGACCCTTAATACTTAAGGGAATTTCCTCTTAATACGTCATCCTCAGTCCCACGGGACCTCTGAGTAGCCACGGCGTAATGACCATCATACAATAACGTTTATACAATTGGAGGTATATGCAGTGGCTGCTTTGGAATTACAGGTTTGCCTTGTCATGCTGACTTATCTCTAGCTAAGCAGAGTTAGAACCTATTACTATTCTGTTTGGAAAGGACCTGGAACAGAAGTTCATGGGAGTCTTCCTTATCCTATTTCCCCCAAAAGCGAATATAATGTGTGCTTCTGTTGATGCAAAACAAGCAACCAGCAGGTCCTCTCATGCGCACACATTTCCCTGGGACAAACCACAGAGAAAAACTGTTTGGATGTATTTAATGAAAACATTTTGCTAGCTCAGAACTTCTTAAAGAGATCCAGCTTTCATATGGAAAACAGCCCAGGATTCTTAGAGAAAATATTGAAGGTTGGAGAAGTATTCTTTTCCTTTATCAGTGTTGTTTTGCCAAAGAAGATGCTGGCTGTCTTTTTCACTGAAGACTGAAAGGAAGTTCTGATCATATGCTTCCATCAGTCCATGGACACTTTCTCAAACTTGATTTTCTTTATAACATTAAGGCAAGTGCTTTTCTTGTAACTATCTTGTTTCATAAAGACTAAGACAATTAAAACATAAGAATATAGGGGCTTCCCTGGTGGCGCAGTGGTTGAGAGTCCGCCTGCCGATGCAGGGGACACGGGTTCGTGCCCCGGTCCGGGAGGATCCCACATGCCGCGGAGCGGCTGGGCCCGTGAGCCATGGCCGCTGAGCCTGCGCGTCCGCAGCCTGTGCTCCGCAGCGGGGGAGAGGCCACAACAGTGAGAGGCCCGCGTACCGCAAAAAAAAAACCAGAATATAAAATATAACGAGGACTAAGGACAATGAGAAATAAGGCACAGTTGGGGGTAGAAAATGTGTGCTTGTGGGATGAAAATTTGGCAACCAGGGCAAAGAGGAAAATCTCATTTGGCTACATGATTTTTAAAAATAAAGTTTCTTAGAAGGAGCTCAATTGTCCCTGGCGCTGAGAACAGAATTACGTTTTCTCACAGGTACAAATAAAGAGGATATTTTGAGCCCTGAGGATCAATTTTCTCAAATGCCCCACAGTGACTGCCACTGAATTCTATAGGACTGCTTTATAGAATGTCCCTCGTTGCTGGCATTTTGCCAAAGTGTGATTCTATAAAGGAAAGAGCCTTCAGGCAATTCTCCATTTATACTATGTATTTTCACATGAACTTGTGCAAAATATTGAGCAGCAAAGAGTTGGCAGTCATCACGGATAAGTAACTGGAAGGCAGTTCTTTGTAGATGGGAAAGTGCAGAGACACAGACTTGAAACGGTTCGATAAGCTGGGGCAGAGATGACATTCCCTTATAAATGTAAATAGGAAATGCAAAGGTGTGGGAGGCGAAGAGAAGGCCGTCTACTTCTGCGTGTTGAAGGGCAAGTGCATCAGAGAAGAAGTAGATAATTTGGGGGAAGGGGAAGAAAAAAGTTAATGATAATTTTATTACCTTAAGGTAACTGCTATTAGCACTTTTGTATGTTTCCTCCCCATGCCCGCCATCCACCATGGGTAATGTTAACAAAATTAGAATTTGCATATAATTTTATATCATTTTTCATTTAGCTAAGCTGCATAAAATCAGTGATTGTATTTTCTATTATTGGGGCATGTAGGTTGCTGTGATACAATTCCTACCGTGTTTTTAGGCCTTCCATGAAGTGTTATATACCCACATGCTGTGAGATAACAACGCTTTGGGAAAGTTAGGAGAACAGGCTGTTTAAATGGATCGGTGATCAGTAAAGAGACCAGAGTGGTACTATTTGGCAGGTCTTCTCTTTTAAAGTAGCTTTCCCAGGAGTCCCTTTTTTCATGGTCAAGAATTTTTCTTTTATGGGGGCGGGGTGGGCAAAAATTTGTTACCGATTATAGAGTTAGACACTGGTGTTTACATTGAAACTAGTCCCCATTTACAAAACTTCCCAATAGTCTATTTTGCTCATTTCTTTCAATTTTGTGTTTCTCCCTCCCAGAAATAAAACATTTCTGATGCTTAAATACAACCGCAAATGCACTGAACTCATGTCTTGAATGACCTCTAGGTTCAGATATTTCTTTGCTGACCTTGTATAGATTTCCTCATCTCCTTGCTGTATGGCTTTGAAATGTGTCCGTTTTTTCTGTGCGACTTTGAATTACCTTCTGTTCCAGGAAGGGATATAGAAATGCATTTTCTTAAATTGAGCTAGTTTTCTGCTAGCCAGATGCCGCGGTCAGATTTTACCTTCTCCCGGGACTGAAGTGGGACTTTCCAGTGAGGAAGCTAAGCTTTTTTCTTCCTGTCATATGTGGCTTGTAGAAATCAGACCCAGTGTTATGGTTGCTTCGTTCTCTGACAGCCTTAAAACGTGGGGGGCAGGAAACCCGTCAGTAGGTTGTCTCAGACAATGCCTTTTGCACTAAAAGATGATTTCTTCTGAGGAAATTTAACCAAATGTGACTTGAACCTTCTAAATTCTTCCTTTCCCAATAAATGAATTTAAGTATCTGAAAAGACATAATAAAATTAGAACCTTTCACTTGGTTTAATTAAGCAGCTGGGATTAATGAGAGGATATATTTTGCCTGCAGTTATTAATCCTCCTCTGCTACCAGCATTCAGTTAATGAAAGGAAACACTCTGTACATGTTTGGGATTTTTTCTTCTCTCCAACATTGAAAATTTTATAAGCTGCTAGTTTTGGCTATTTAAAGTCTTATAAGAGAGAAAACTCCAGTTTTCTTCCTTATCTCAAGAGAGAATGGATTTTTGTGCTTCTAGCATAAGAGGTAGGCTGTCCCTAGGTGATATGTTCACTGCTCATACTTCTGTTTCAGAAATGTAAATGTAGTGTAGGTACTCCATCATAGAAAAGGTCAACTTCCTGACAAATTGGTTCAGAATTTAACTGCAAAGTGAATCCTCTTTTCTCATGAGCTTCTATTGTAAAGCAGAGAACCTGGCTTGCTAGACTAGACAGATGACTTCAAAAACGTGTGATGATTGGTTCAGAGGGTTACCGGGTCCCTGAAATTCTGGGAACATCAATGGATTTCCCCGGTAATTCTCTTCTCTCCTTTGGAGGCTCGGGTCACACCATTCCTGGGAGGAGGCCTCTGGGTCTATCTGTGGATTCTAAGAATGTTTGTCTCAATGTTCATGGCTTCTAAGACTTCTTCAATCTCCCTTTAGTTTAGATACTTGTAAGGACCTCTGTGGAGCTGGGTTTCAGTGTCAGTTGACCCCTAGGTCCTCTAGTAGCCTCACAGAGCCTTTCCACGTGAATGTTTCCTCTTGTCCTCTCACTCCCATCCAGCTCCCCCGTTTCCTATTATTTCCCCCTCCCCCTCCCCTCCCCCAATCCTCCCTTCCTCGCTCTCATAATTTTTTTTGCTTTCTTTCTTTTTCTTTCGATTCATTAGAAAAAATATTGGAAAGCGCTGAGCATAATATAGCAATTTATTTCCACCATGTAAAATTTATAATTAACATTTCAAACTCCGAATTTTTTTTTAATAAGATAAAACATTATAGGTAAAAGTAAAGCCCTTGTGGATGCCTTGGTCCCATATGCTTCCTTGCCCTTCCTAGAGATAAGCCTTATCAAGTATGTATCCCATTAGGCCAAAGATTCATCTGATGGCCCTTCTTTGTCTGGACGGTCATGTCAGCTGGAGCTTCACAGAAGGCTGTCCTCTTGCTTTGTGGGTCATTAGTTTATTACGTGTAGTGAGAGCTGTGGGTATCCCAGAAGCAAATTTAATAAACATCCACTCTTAAACAAGCAGATTGAGTGGCCCCTGGGGTAAATTCATGGAAGAATCAAGTCTAGGAGACTTGAGCAGATGCAGCAGGTCCTTTGAAGCCACAGGAGATGTTCTTGTTGGGAGTTCCATCTCCCTTGTCTCCCATCTGTATGAGCAGCCAGATCCTTAGTGACTGTCCCTGATTTTCCTTTTCTTCCCAGGAAACCTGACTTGGGTCTTCATCACTCCTGACCTCATTCTTCATTGTTCTCTTGGCTTCTAATGGGTTCTAATGTCCACATTTCTGACCCTGGCCTCATGGCCATTTCCTGATTCCCTGGTCATCTGATGGTTTGGCTTTGATATTCTTAAGTGTATCCCCAAGCTTTGCTTAATTTAGTTGAAGGAACCCAGCGATGGGCTCCAATATAGTCTCCTCACGCTGACCCACCAGAGCATGCTAGGAGATAGGTGGTTGCTGGTAATCTACCTGGCTAAGACTGGACTTTATCCCTAGATCTGCGCACCTTTCTTCCGTTACTGCCAACTCTCAAGTCCTTGGGGAAAGTGGGGACCCAGGAAGCAAGGCACCCAAACCTAGCATTGTCAGGGAACCTGAAGTCTAAGCTGACTATCAACACTGACTCTAACGGCCTTCAGCCTACTGAGACAGATCTTAGAGGGAGTGAGCTGATGCTGCAACTGGCTATAGTTTCAGAGTTCTCTTCTGGGTCTCCTCTTGGTGATGAGTCTAGAATCTGAAGCTTCTGCTTTCTGGGGCTCCAGGAATTGCTGACAGTCATGTGGAGACAGACTGACAGCACTGGGCTGGTGCTGCGTGGATGGTGGGTGCTTTCTCGCTCACTCCGCCACCTTCGTTATATGTGTACTGGTCACTTCACAGGCTTTTTGATGAGCTTGTTGTTGTGCTTCTCTAATTCTTTCTCTTCCTCCAGCTTCTTTCCAGTAATTTTTCTCTCCTCTTTTTGCCTTGACGTATGGGTCTGCTTGGCCTGCTCTCTCCTGCTGTATCTGGTTAACTTGTCCTCTCGGCTGGTGAATTGTAGTAGCACATAACTGGAGAAATGGAAAATATTGATCAGCCTTGTATAAAGCATGCCAAAATGTTCATCATCCTTTCTCACTTTCATCAGATACCGGGGAAATAACATGGTGTGTAATGGACTGCAACAGGCATCTGCGATTCAGGTCTCATGCTGTAGATTGTATTTACTGTGGGGAAATTAGTTTTATTTGGAGTCTATAAAAAGATAATAGTACTAAAGAACAACCCTCTTTTACATATACTAGTTTTAGTGTTCTTTGGTCTTACAACCCCCTAGTGATTAAACTTGTGGTTCATGAGGAAGAGTAATCGATCAGCTTTTTCTCTGTGCTTTTGCACCATCTCTATTTAAGGTGGAGTTACAGTGTTGGAGGACCCTCTTAACTGCCCCCTTTCCATGCTTTTTAAGAAAAACAAACCAAATTAAAAAAAACATCAAACAACACAAAACGAAACTTTCCTCGTCCTCCTAGAGATTAGAATGTGCTCAACATTCAAATTACCAGCCAGACGTCTCGGTGAGTTTCTCTTCCCGGTAGCAGCAAGAATATTGGGTCCAAAAACGCTTGGGCATCTGGCTGTCTGGATTCTAATGCTAGTTCCAGCATTTACCAGTTGGGAGGACCAGAGAGAAATCATCTAACCCCTTTGAACCTCAGTTTTCTTATGTGTAAAATAGGAGTTGATGAAACAAGCCTATCTTAGGATGTTGTAATAAGCAGAAGTGGGTGAAAGGTGCTTAGCAAAGAGGTTGGCATACAGTCAGCGCTCAGGTATGGCTGACTCACCTCTGCTTCCTCTCCCCTCCCCTCGCCCCCCTCCTATAGTGAGAGGGCTTCAAATCAAGGCTCTGTCATGGGGTTTCCTGGGGTTGATCTTGGACCCACCCATTCTTGCTCTGTCACCTGGGATAAAACCTTCCCCTTTTCTGAGGTTGTTTCTGTATCTGAGAATGGATAATGGTGGAGATGATGAGGGTGACATACTCAAGTTCACGTTTCAATACAGTGCCTGAAGCATAGTAAATGTTCACTAGTTGTTATTATAACATGATTATTAATATTCTTTCAAGGATGGCAGTCTTAGATCCCTGCTGAAGTTCTGGGGTGCTGGTGGAGTTGAGATGGGGATGGGGTAAAATATATATGAAGTTTAGAAGAATAATCAGTGACTTTTCAGAGAAGACATGCTGTCTTGATTTGTTCCTTTAAATTTGAGTCTCAAGTGATCCCTAAGGTCCTTTTAGTTCTATTACAGTCTCCATCCTCATTACCCTCAGTCCCTAGAAGATGACAGAGAAATGGAGCTGCCTTAGATCGCTTCACCAAAGCTGCTGTTCAGGGCTTGGGAGGAGGGGAGCTGCCAGTCCTGCCGGGCAGCAACCGGAGTTTTTCCTGGATTTCTGTACGTCCCTTCTCCTCTCTGTCTAAAATGTAAATAGACGCAATGAGTGTCACCACTTGGGATGTTGTCAGCCAGCCCTGCCTTTGCCGTTTTCGAGTTAGTGGGAATTAACTGACAATTGTGTGAAAGCAAAGACAGGACGTGGGTGGGCCGTGGGGAGCCGCTCAGCATCTAGTGTTGAGCGGGTGGAAAGTACCCGCATCAAACTGCCTGTTTTACAGGTTTTCCTGAGCTCATTTACACTCACCTCCTTTGCTGGGCCTCCCTAGGTTGCAGTCTACAGCCCATTGTCTTTGCCTTTCGCAAATGGAGACTCTCTAACCACACGGGCTCTTAGTTCGGCTTCTTTCATGCGGTATTGGCTGAGCCTAGTCCAAATAAACTATAATATTCCTCTGTGTGTCCAGAGGTAACTACGTGTTCTTCCCCTCTAGTGAATTCGAGGCTTGTGACCTGAACAGTAGCTCACATCTGACTCGCCCAAACCTTTGAGAAAGAACCCTCTTCCTTACCCATGACGGCTAAGCAAATAGCCCGTGGTTCTCACCCCATAGTGCTAACAGCATGGCTGGGTTCTCTTTTTCCCTTCTCAGCCAGTGTGGCAACAGTCATCCTTCTCTGTAACACAGTGACTCAGACTGGACTCTTGTCCATACTCAGCAGAGCTTGTGCACATTTTTTGAAGTGGTTTAAATTAGGGGCTTATGCAAGTCATTACCCCAAGTCATCAAAACAGCAATTAACTCAATAGCCATGACATTAAGCTAGCTGTTTTTTTCTGGGGAATGTGAAATTGGAAACCAAAGCTGCAGTGTGCTTGGCTCAGCTGTGAGTTTCCACGAAGCAAAACTAAATATTGCAATTGTAAATATTGTAAATATTTGAGTTCAGAGGGACAGTAGACTACCTCTCTTTTTGGGGGAAAGGATCATGGGGACAAAATGAGAAGTACAGAATAAGGAGAGAAAAAGATGAAGTGTCCAGCTCTGGAGGAACACGTTTATAAATGAATGTCCACAGCTTTTCTGTGTTGTTTACTGTATCATGCATTATCTGGTATATTTAACATATTCAAAAACAGTTCTGGTTAAACTCCTAGGGGAATAGTATCTTTGGCAACAATGCTATAGAAAATTTGGGCTAATTTCATTATACATAATGGCTGTATATAGTTATATTCCTTTAAAATTATATTTTGAAGATTAAATTATACTTTTCATGAAATAGAAGAGCTAATTTTATAAAGAAGCTATGAAAGCTTTCTCTAAAAAGTATTCCGAGTATTTCTCTACAGCTTATTTGACCTGATCATTTAATGATGAAAACCTAAGTTTTTCTTCAAACTAAAACCTAAAAGCCTGACACTCAGTAAATATGGCAGTAATCAGACTTTTCCAGGCAAAAGAAGATCCCACAAATACTACAACCAAAGGCTTTGGAAAGAAATGTTTTTTGTTTTATTCCTGATTGTAAAGTTAACATGTGTACATAGATTATTTGAAAAAGTACATAAAACTATAAAGAAATGAATGTTAGTAAGGTAACCCCATTATGAGACCACTGTTAGCACTTTTGAAGTTTTTCTTTGAAAACGTTTTAACGCAGATGTGTCAGGCTATTTAATTGTACCCATTACTAGATATTGTTAATAACTAATGTTGCAGTGAACATTTCAGTGTATTAATCTTTGGTTTTCTGCCCATTTCTTTAGGATATATTCTTAGAAAGGGAATCAGTTTGTTGAGGCATCTGACATATTGTTAAATTGCATTTCAGACAGATGATACTGATTTTCACTCATTAGTGTTTCTGTGTGTTCTGACTTCACTGTACCCTCAATGCCACTGAGTATTATTTTTTTGATCCAGTTTTTCTCAGCTCTGGCTTTCACTTTGGAATCAATGCAAGAGTTTTAAACGAACAAAGAACAAGCACAAACAAATAAACAAAACAAGCCTATGCCTGAGCTCTACCGTAAACCAATGAAATCAGAATTTCTGGGGAGTTGGAGGGCCAAGGCATCTGTAAGTTTAAAAGCTCCCAAATGCATCTCATGGATAGAAAGGATTCAGAACCACTTTGCTAACTGAGTAAATGAAAAATATTTCAAAGCCCTTTGATATCATAGCACATTAGAATCTAAGTGGTATATGTTTGCCTTATTAGCTTGAAAAACAAACATACTGTGCAATTAGGGACCGGCCAAAATATTTTGCCCCAAGTGGATTTTCACATGCTTGGGAAAAAATAAGGTCATCTCTGCATCAAAATAGCTCCCCCGGTTCCTTACCATCTTACCAATTCGTTTTTAGAAAAGTTTTGCAGGGCCTTTTCTACTTTTTCCGATTTCATCTCTAAACTTTCTGTCTCTGAGGCTCCTTCAGAAGTAATACATTTTAATTGTCTTGGCTTTCTCATCGCTCTTTAGTTGTTTATCAAGTATTTCATTTATTTTGGCATTTTCTGCACCAGGCCATGCATTGTCCATGCAAGAGTCTTTCTGTATTTCAGTGTAACAGCATTTCCCCATCTTATTTGTAGTTTGGTAGATAAAAATACTAAAGAAGGCTATAAATAGCCTGATAGAAATACTAAAGAAGGCCTGTAAGTAGTTTGACCTGTCAGGTTTGATGATGCTCCAGGCATGTTCTGGGTCCTTCTGGTTGTTAGTCAAGGGAAAACTTTGACGCTCACCCTATTAGGGTAAGTTGGTGTGAAATAGTCTGCTCTTTGGTGAAACATTTTCCTGTGCATGAGAAATAGGGAAGGGAATGTTTCCTACGCACTTCTAGTGATCTCACCTGAAACTCTGGTGCCAGATAATTACTTAATCTCCTTAAAGGCTTTTATTTTCTCATTCCTATCTTGCCCCTGGCGCCACACCTCACTCTTACCCAAGAAGGAGAAGTCCCTTTCCCACATCCCCAGTACTCTCTTATAGCCAAGAGTGACCCTATGATACAGTTTTGTCCAACTACATGTGAACAAAATTCTGCTGGCAGATTTGGGAAAGAG
>NW_006791108.1:105981-109770 GCF_000442215.2 Lipotes vexillifer | reverse complement strand
TTCTGCTGGCAGATTTGTGAAAGAGTTTCACTTTCCAAATAAAAGTGCAGTGATAATGGAACCCCTTTCCCTTACTTCTAGCCTTGAATTTAGATGTGACGCCTAGAGTTTGATGGCCATCTTGCAACCATGAGGTAACAGACCCGAGAGAAAGACCAAGAGAATAGCAAACATGGCTCTGCTATCTTTGAGCTGGTGGACCAACACTAACCATTGCCTGCATCCAGACTTTTTCTGGGAAGTAAACATGCTGTTATTTGAGTCAATGTTAGATGGATTTTCTGTTACACTCAGCTGAGAGCGTTCCTGGTTCACGCAGATATTAGTCAGTATCACATTTAGCCATTGATCGTAGCTTGTTATTTCCTATTTCTTCTGTATAAGAGCTGAATTTTAAAGTCCAAGACCATTCCTACATGGGGCAAGGCCAAGCTGTCTCGTTATCTCCCTTTTATTCTCTTCTCCCTTGGGCAATGGTCAGATTTGGGCCCGTTCTTGAGCCAAGAACTGGGGAAAGTCACTGCTTCTTATTGTCTGTCTCTGATTATGTCTCTGCCTATGCTGGTAGGTCAGCTTGCTTTAGTCTAAAGCTATTTCGGCTTAATTCAAATAGAAAAATATGGGAAGTTATTGTCTATACCAACTTCTCCAAGCTTTTCACTGTTGATTTTGGGCCCACAGACACACATCATAATAGTCGTTTGCTTCCTTTTTGCCCTTGTTTCTTGCGGATTTCTGTCTTTTACAATCCTGGTAAGGTGGGGAAGCTGATATCTAAGCAGGATATTGGTACCTCTTGCTCTAAGTCCATCTGTATTACTCTAATTTGACACAATTTCCCTCATCTTTAATGACTGACATAGTTGTGGGAATAAATGTAATTTGAGGTTACATCTATTTGTTCTGTGCTACCAAATGTTATGCCAGTGCCTTAATTGGTTTTGTTAGAGTGAGCTTGAAGCCACGGGTATATAAAGCAATTAAAATGTTTTGGCAGTTTTCATCAGTCCCTGAAGCATCATAAATTTTTGATTGGCTAATGTGATGAACATATTTACTGAGCACAAGTAGATGTGATTTATATGAGTTCAGCTAGAGGGTGGCAGAGAAAATGCAAGTATGTCTGCGGTTGAAGAGAAATGTATCAAACATCCAGTCATTGCTATAGTAGCTGAGTGTTGAGTCAAGAGGGAAAATAAAGGTAAATTTAACCTTTTTCTCCATATAATCATCACTAGCTTTACCTATTTCAAATCTTTAGCTAAGTGATTTTTTGATTGGTTTTGTGTTGCTTTCTAGCTGTTCTCTATTTGTTTCTATTAAATGTGTAGGAATTTATAGAACTGGTCCGTATTTTGCCCCTATACTTGTCATCTTAGGTCTGTGGAATTATCATGTAAAAACAGGTATTTACAATTCTGGGCTTGAACTAAACTGCTGAAACAAAGACCTGGTTTATTTGTAACCAAGAATCACCCAGTTCATCTTCTTTTTCAGATGTAACATGTACTGGACCGTGAAAACAGCTATGACAAAGAGCTTTCTTTGGAGCCTAAGTCGTATTACTTGCTCACTGGAGCATCCTCTTTACATAGCCTGTCACCATGATTCTAGCTCCATCTGATTGGAACAGAGATTGATCATGGAAAGAAGCGAGCCTATGTAGAATGTTACTTCCTAGCAGAGTGCCCAGGGAAAGGGTGCCAGGGAAAACCCAGGCAGGTCCTTTGCACATGGACACATGAGATCATGTAGTGAGTGACCTCCTCCCAGAGAAGGCTCTTACTAATAAGAATCTTTCCTTTTTACTTATTCACTTTCAGCTTCCTTTGTGGCTTGATAACTGGGTGCAAGCTTCACCCTGGCATCTTGATTTTAAATATATAAAAGGGATTTTTGTGATCTACCCTGTACCCCAGGCTCATTGGTATATTCTCTGCAGGTTTCAGGTGAGAGCTAGGTCAGTTCCCTGTGAGGTCAGGATGTGAGTGGAGGAAACTACGTCCCTCTCTTGACTCTTCATGTCCTTCTAGAGATGTTCTGACTCCTTCTGATCATTCAGAGTTGGAACCAAAGGAATCAGATTTTATTCTAGAAACCAGCTGCCAAACCTTGAAGTCCCCCAGCCTCAGGCTGGGTGGCAGTGACGGTCAGGTGCAAAGGGGCAGTGTTCTTCCCTGACAGTACTGAAGTCATTTCTGAATCTTTTCCACGTTCTTAGGAAGTAGACAGGTTAGTAAGTAGTTACCTTACTTCTATACCGACAGAGGAACTGGCAAGAGAATTAAACCTCTCAGTTTCTGGGGCTCTCGTTTGGACCCCACCCTGTGCTGTCATTCAGGCTCCTGGCCTTTGCTCTGTTCCTGGCTCATCCCAGGGGAAACTGGCCAGACTCCATCACCTGCTTGGCCTGTGAGTTCTCCCCCTCTTTCCCAGTCTCTCCTTGTTAATTATCAGCACAGACAACCCCCATGTGATAGACTCTATAAAATCCTCCCAGGCCTCAAGCGATGAGGGTAAGAACTAAAAAAATATCTCTGCCGTGGAAGCTAATTATGTATTTTTAATTAATTGTTCCAATTAGTCCCACTCTTTTCAGTTATGTTACTCTATAACAGTGTCAGCTGGGATGCTTCTGGAAGTAGAAATTTCTGTAATGGTCAGGTAGTCGTCAATTAAAACTCTTACTCTGTGCAATTAGCTTCTTTTTATGTTTTCATGGCAACACTAGGGAGTGTGAGAAGCGGCATGGATGCAGCTTGCTCTAGAATAAATGGCATCAATCCATTTCTATCCTATAATTTTGATAGCGTACATATGTTATTCTAGAGAAAAGTCAGCTATCAAAGATAGTACAGTTAATGATGAAATAATGGTAAAAGACCTAGTCTTCCCCTTTATTTATTAAATTTTGTAATGTAAAATTGGACAAACATATAATAATAGCAGCAGATGGTGTATAGTTAAATATAGTATATATTTGGAGGCAAATGGCTTTCAAAGGTTTCAACTAAGCACTTTGAAAGCGTATTTAACATATTATTGTTACGGCTGTTTGTGATTAGCATATTTATTTGGTCATTAGAATCAGGCTTCTTCAGGATCACAAATAAGAAAGAAGAGGATAGGCTGGTTTTAGTTACCTACCTGGGCCTCATAAAACTTTTTTATCTCAGATATTCAGGATTTTCCTTCTGTAGCCTAAAATTTTATTGTACAATAAAGTTTGCTTTCAAATAGAGCTAAGCCCAGCATGACAGTTATTGCATGATTATTTAATAATTAGAATTCTTTTTACCACAATCTGTTTTTTAAACATATTATGAACTATTACAAACATACAGAAAAGTACACAAAACATAAATATATAGCTCAATGGTTACTCATGAAGTAAATATCCATGTAAGCACACCAAGGTCAAGAAGTAAAATATTGAGAGCAGCCCTTAAGCCCTCCTCATGTCTCTTCCCAGTCACTCCTTGTGCCTCTCAAAAAGCAACTACTTTGAAGAAATTTCATTCGGCATTCATTTTCATGTTTTGAGAAGATGGCTGTTGGTCTCGTTGCTTCTTTAAACGCAATTTTCTTTGTATGCTAACTGCATTTAAAATTTCTCTTTGTTTTCGGTTTTCAGCAGTTTTACTGTGATTTGCCTAGTAAAGTCCTAGGCGAGGACTTCCTTATTTATCCTATTGGAGTTCACAGGACTTCTTGAATCCACAATTTATTGTTTTTCATCATTTTGGAAAATTCTCAGCCACTACTTTTTTTTTTTTTTTTTTTTTTTTT
>NW_006791108.1:91219-105722 GCF_000442215.2 Lipotes vexillifer | reverse complement strand
TTTTGTGGTACGCGGGCCTCTCACTGTTGTGGCCTCTCCCGTTGCGGAGCACAGGCTCCGGATGCACAGGCTCAGCAGCCATGGCTCACGGGCCCAGCTGCTCCGCGGCATGTGGGATCTTCCCAGACCGGGGCATGAACCCGCGTCCCCCGCGTCGGCAGGCGGACTCTCAACCACTGCGCCACCAGGGAAGCCCTCAGCCACTATTTCTTAAAGTGTTATTTTGGACTCATTTTTTTTCTTTCCTTTCTCTCTAGGATTCTGGAAGTATGTTGGAGCTTCTCACTATTTTTTCTACCCTCTTTAAAAAATATTTTCTAACTTTTTGTCTCTGTATGTTAAGTATTTTTTTTTCTTTATTCCCTAATTTTAGTTCATTAAGTCTCTTTTCAGTTCTGTATAAATTGCTCTAAACTGATCCATTGAGGGCTTAATTTTGGTTATTGTATTTTTTGATTCTAGAATTTCTACTTCTTTTTCCATTTGAAATGTCCTTTAAAAATAAATTCTATTCTGTGCTGAATTCATAATCTGGTCTTTTAACTCCTTGAAAGAGTAAGCATAGTTTTGTTTTTATGCTTTCTGTATTTCGTTGCTATTCATGACATACCATACTTGGATGAATGTCAGAAAGATGATGTGATGTTTCCCTAGACAATGGTATTCAATGTGTTATTGATGTGGTGATATCAAAAGAGCCAACTAAGATTCTCTTTGGATTGATTCATAGACTTTTTTCTTTTTGTCATGAAAAATTCACAATCTGTACTGAAGTAGAGGAAAATGTATGAGAACCCACAAGAATCCATTACCTAGTTTCAACAATTATCAACATTTAGCAACCGTAGTTATCTTAAAGTTCATGCCTGATAAATCTAATATCTGGATCCACTGTGGGTCTATTTCCATTGTCTGTTGGCTCTATGTCTCTTTTTCTTGTTTTCTTGCTATTATTTCTTTGGGTTTCAGAAACTGTATTGAAAAATTATTTGTCAAAATAATTTGATGTGTAGGATAATTTCTTTCTGTAGGGAAGATTTATGTTTTCTTCTGCTACATGCCTGGCAGCTCTCAAATCTGGAATCATCTTAATCCAATTTCAGGGACGAAGATGATTCAAAGCTGAGCTGAAACTGCTGCAAGAACCAGTCTCCTTTGGGTCACTCTGTTAGGGTGACCTAGGCTCTCTTACCAAGTCCAAGACTACAACATTTGTGATTTTATCTCCATGAAACCGCTAAAAGTGCTGCGTAGCCCTTTGGCTACCTCTTTCTGAATTGGTAAATTCCGTCAGAGGAAAAACCCAAACATTAGATCTTTACTATCTCATTAATTGTGCAATGCTTTCAAGCAGAGTAAATATATGTATATTATGAATATGTGTGTGTACATTAGTTATCCTCAGAAAGAAGATTGGTCCAGATCTGCTGGTCTTCCATTACTAGAAGCAAAAGCCTGTTCTACACATCTTAAACAATCTCTCATCCTACAGTCTTTTTTACTAATCATTTTTTAAGGGAAGCTTGAATTGTAATATACAATGATTGCTTATGGATTAATTGATTTCTATGTCTACCAGTAAGAATTTATTAATTGCTGTTTCTGTAAGCTGTTTGTTTACTCTCGGGTCCTTTTCTCATTCTGATTTGTATCACAGTACAGGCTCTCTGACTCTTTGGCTTCCAAGTAGGTGTACCCAAAGAAGGCCCTGGTAGAAAATTGGAGGGTGAGAGTAGGGCAGAGATGTCAGGGTATTCTTACCTCTATTTTTGCTTCCTTTGATGTCTCTGGCAGTAGCTGGGTCTCCTTCATGGTCTAGCTCTTACTGAAAGGCTCTGGCTTCTGGGTTGTGGTAACATACCTCCTCCCATTGTTTCCCCCACCCCTAAAAACAATAGAGTATTCCTACAGTTGCTAACCTGTGGGTTGCCTTACTCTTTGGCTTCTCAACCCTTCTATCACTGTGTAATCAGTGATACCTCTAAATTTACCTCCAAATTCCCACCATATAATAATACCCCCTATTTTAAACACCTAGTGCAGTTACTTTATCTGTGTGTAGGGTTTTGTTACAGTACGAAACGTGTAATACGCAGTACTTATCCTCAGGAAAGGTACAGTCTTGACAAGGAACAAAAGACGTCTGTATATGAAGAAATGACAGATGACCATGTGTTAAGTGTCAGCCTTGATGGATTTACACAAGAAGGCCAAAGCAACTCAAGGAAGGGAGAGACCCCTGGAATCCTCAGGACCTTTTGGTGGAGGTAAGTCAGGTTGTGTGGTAGAATAGATTAGAAAACTCTCCAGGTGGAGCTGAAATAAGAAGTTTCTGGAAAACAAAACTCTAGATCAAAATCTGCATGGAAAAGTAGCTTTTGAAATTATTTTCCATTCAAACTAATGACATATATGAATAACTTGATGATTCTTGTGCTTGCTTTTAAAAATCTTTACACTTCGAAAAACCTTTAAAACTGATGTGACGGCATTTTCTTTTTTTTTCAAGATTTAATTTTATTTATTTTTGGCTGCGTCGGGTCTTTGTTGCTGTGCATGGGCTTTCTCTAGTTGCAGCGAGCGGGGGCTACTTTTCGTTGTGGTGCGCGGGCTTCTCATTGCGGTGGCTTCTCTTGTTGTGGAGCATGGGCTCTAGGCGCGCAGGCTTCAGGAGTTGTGGCTCACGGGCTCTAGAGCTCAGGCTCGGTAGCTGTGGCGCATGGGCTTAGTTGCTCCGTGGCATGTGGGATCTTCCTGGACCAGGGATCGAACCTGTGTCCCCTTCATTGGCAGGTGGATTCTTATCCACTGTGTCACCAGGGAAGTCCTTGTGATGGCATTTTCAATCTCACTTTATACATTTGGTCTTACTAGTTCATAAACTTGAGCTTCACTGGAAATGACCCTGTCATTCACTGCAAACAAGTTTTGTCATTTCAGAGGCTACCAACAGACAACCGATTGAAAACTGAGCGATGAGTGGTAGTCAAAGAACTCTTGAGCAAATACGTACTTTTCCGGTGAATAAGGGTTCATGATGGGTGCATGGTGAAATGCTCTTTCTAAGCCAGGATGTGACTCTACTTTCGGGTGGACTGAGGCATTTGAAGTAAGTTGGGGGATAGAAGGTGTTGTGTGAAACCAGTTATTTGTATGTGGATTGTTACGCTGGAGCTCATTTTTATCGTGTTGCCAGCCTGTGGTCAAGCCCAGTGCTGGGGGCTGAACGTTCCTCTAGTTTGGTGTATATTGTTTCTGGGCAGTCCATGGAAAGAGCATTGAATTTGGAGTCAGATCTAACTTGGAGACCCCTCTTGGATCTTCCTTGGCTATTTGATCTTGGGGAAAGCATTTAACTTCTTGAGTTTGTCCTTCCTTATCTACAAATTATTAAGAGCATTGCAATCTCGTAGGAGACTGTTGTAATAATTTAGGTGAAAGTGCTTAGTAAACTGTTACAAATGTAGCTATTTCTTGCACAAGCATTTGAGCTGCCCCACTATGTCTAAGCTATTGTGCTTGGCCAGGTTAGAAAATTTGCTGGGGGAGAGATCGTAGGCACCTAATGGTACTTCTCCATAGGACCTTGTCCTTATAAAACAGGCAAGGGAGAATCACGTAATTTTCTTTCTTGCTTTTTTATTTTTCATTTTTCAATTGCCACTCCTAAAACTGACTTATAGAATATTTGCATTCATTGTACATATTGCTCACACGATGCGCTTGGCTCTGCTCCAAAGGTGGAAGTTGAAACAAATGTTCCTATTATAACTAAACTCTATCTCCTTCCCTCTCTTGTATCCTGGAGTCCTCATAATATATACACAGCATAAAATGTACATGAAATAACAAGTCATTATTTGCAAAGTACATTTTTTTCCTCTCTGGGGCCTTATTAGAAATTGACAATCTTAAAATTTTATCTCCCAAGCAGGGTCTTCATCAGGTATTCCTCGACTCCATTCTGTTAAGCGTCTGCACCAATCATTATTAAGCCACCTACTGAAAATCAGGGGAAAAAACCAGCTCAAGGGAGCCTCCTCCGACCCCTACTGCAAGCTAATAGCTTCCCCTATCCAGAACAAATGCTAAAACTGGTCAGAAGTCACATTATTTACTCTCAGAATAATAGTCTTTTGCAGTTTATGCTTATCTTGTCACCCAACCACAGTAATAATATGTTTGACATGAACTGCATACTAATCACTTTTATTATTCCAGAAGTTTCATTAGCAACAGTCCTCCCTTGCCCCCAATACTCCCAAACTCCCGAATGTCTAAAAATACCATCTTAACTATATCCCCAAAGGCAAAATAAATTCCAGCATACACATTTTATATTTGTTCCTCCACCTCGCCCCCACCCTTGCCGAATATTTCAGCCATCACACCAAAAATGCTAAAAGTCAGAAAGAATATCATCATGATTTCTCAAAAAGAGCGCTTACTCTGAACTGAAGAGGACTTTAAGAATCTTCTCTTAACTCAGACTTGAGAGACAATTGGACACTTTCTCCCTTCCTTAAAACAAACAAATTATGGTCTGTACAGATTTTTAATTTTATTAACCAGTTTTCAGCTTTTAGAAGCCTAGAAAATAAATATAAATACCGAACTTCTGAATGCCAAGATTTAACTTGGGATTTGAAAGTGTATAATGAAGAAACGTGAGGCAGTCAAATGAAATAGCCTCCATGGATCACATTCAAACTTCTGTTTTTAGCAAAATTTGGGCAAGTGGTTCATAGCAGATTAGAAGTAGTGACTCAGAAATGGAAACGTGGTTGCCCTGTGTTGTAGTCAGTTCAAACTGCCATAATAAAATACCACAGATGGGGTGGCTTAAACAAGACACTTATTTCTCCCAGTTCTGGAAGCTTGGAAGAACAAGATGAAGGTGCAATCCTGTTTTTCCTAGTCCTCTTCCTGGCTTGCAGACAGTCAGCTTCTCATGTGGCCTTTCCTCAGAGCATGTGTGTGAGGAGAAACAGAGAGCAAACTCCCTGGTGTCTTTTCTTTTAAGGGCACTAATCCCATCATGAGGGTCCCATCCTCATGACCTCATCTAAACCTACTTACCTCTCAAAGGCCCCGTGTTCAAATACCATCACATTGGGGGTTAGGATTTCAACATGTGAATTTTAGGTGGACAAAATTCAGTCCATAGCGCTCTGCAAAAGTCACATATACCAGCAGCAGCCAAAAGAGAAAGTAATCCCTTGATAGGGAGGGATCAAAGAAGAACTACTGTAACATTTTATTGTTAAAAGGGACCATTTAGTTTAGGAACATGTTGCTCTGTGGAGGTGAGTGGTTCCTGAGGGCATCATGGTTACTCATGTTCATAATAATGAGTCTGATTCATTAAAAAAAGGATGAAATATCTTCAGTGCCCTCTGTTTAAGAGGGCACTGAAAAGCAAGTAATCTATTTTAGATTTATTGTTGTCAACGTACTTGAAATATTGGTGTGTCTGCAGGTTGTAATCGATCCTGTGAAACATCCATTTATGTGGAATGGTTGGTTTTCTGAAACCTGATATATCTCATGCATTAATAAACAATAAGTATTTTTTAGGGTCAGTCAGTAGGGTACCATTTCCAAAGAACAATTTTCTTTTAAACTGAATTATGCAAGAGCTAACAAAATTTAGTGTTGATATTTCAGCTGTTGAAAACAATCCATCAGGTTCTTCACTACTTAGCACCAAGGTAGAAAAAATTTATCACAGTGCTCTTTTAGCCAAGCATGTCTATGCATACCAATCTCATTGCCCTTTAATTTAAAGGTGGTAGTAGAGATCAGGGGTACAACAGAAGAGAAAACTTATGTTTGACCACAGTTCTTCCACCTGGGCCAAGGAGCAATGATTTCCTGACTTGTCTGCCTTTTGTCTTAGTGCCTTCTCTCCTGTTAGTAGCCTTTCTCTGGACCCTATTGTGATTGCAATGGCCAGATTTCCCTTTTTGCTGCCTGCCATATTTACCAACCAATCAGCATCCATCTCTGCAGTGAGGCTTATCTTGGCAAAAGTCGAGGATACTCGAAGACCATTGGCTGCAATTCCCTATATCAATCCCTACACTAGAGATGGCCTTGCCAATGGGACCGTAATAATTGACATTGCTTGGCAAAGCCTCCCCATACTCTGGATGATGTTTGGCAAGGTATAGTCGGCTTCTGCCTCTATAATTCTCTTTTTATATATGTTTTCATATATAAAAACCCCCATTTGGCTGATACATCCCTCTTTAGCTATATTAAAATCTTTGAGGTCTGGTCTTATCTTGCTGGCCGTGGTCCTGGGCTGTCTTGTTACGGTGACACTGCAGATCTTGGTTATGAGCCATTATGTCCTGATTTTAGAGTTTATGCCTGGGTATAGTCTTATTCTTTTAAATCTGTTCTTGAGGAGGATGCCTCAGTGTAGTACCCCCAAATCAACAGGTACTGAATAACACTATGTACCAAGTGCTTTATCTGCTGCTCACATCTAATCTATTAGCAAAGCCTAGTGGATATAAAAAATATATCCTGATTCTACTTCTCCTACTTCCACTGCTGTCAGCCTAGCCCAGGCCTCCACTCTTATTCATCTAGACACTGCCATGGTCTCCTAACCAGTCTCCCTTCTTCCAGTCTTGTCTGTTGGGCTTTTTCAACACAGCGGCCACACGCAGATAGACTCATATCACTCTTCCGCTCAAATCATCCAACTGCTTCCTATGAGAGAATAAAATCCAAATGTTCATTGACTGGATGCAAGGCCCTCCCTGGTGTAAGGGCACCTTCTTGACCTCATCTTCTAACATCTCCCCCTTGCTCACCCTCTTCACTTACGCTGGCCTCCAAATGCTTCTTTCGACGTGCTAAGCATGGTCCTGCTTCGAGCTTTCTGCCCTTGCTGTACCCTTGTGGGGGCGGGGAGGGGAGCGTGCAGTGGGTAGGCCTGTTTTTTCCCCTGATGTTTGCATGTCTAGGTCCCTCACTTCATTCAGAGTGCTGTGCATATGTCCTGTCATTGGAGAAGCCCGCCCTGACCACCCTGTCTAAAATAAGAGCCTCCCACCCTATGCTGTATTACTCTGTGTCTCTCCTTGCCCCGCTCGTTTATTTGCTCATTGATTCTTTGGTTCAACTCCCTCCACTAAAGCATAATCCCCACTAGAGTTGGTTCACAGCTATATCCCCAGTTCCTAGAGCAGTGTCTGGCAACTAGTGTGCCTTCAGTAAATATTTATTGGCTGACTGACAGAATGATTCCTTATCTAATTGAATCCTCACAGCACTTCGTTTAGCGGTTAGGTGCCTGTAATCTGATTTTGTAAAGAAACTGAAAAATCAGGCCTACTAACTTGCTTAGAGAATGTAGATACTACAGAGCTGAGTTTTGAATTTTGGTCCTCATGACCTGGTGTTCAGTGTCTAGTGCAGCACACTTTTTTTTTTTAAGCATTTATTGTTCATTTATTCCTTTTTTTTTTTCACATCTTTATTGGAGTATAATTGCTTTACGATGGTGCGTAAGTTTCTACTGTACAACAGAGTGAATCAGCTATACATATATATATATATCCCCATATCCCCTCCCTCTTGAGCCTCCCTCCCACCCTCCCTATCCCACCCCTCTAGGTGGTCACAAAGCATTGAGTTGATCTTCCTGTGCAGCACACTTTTAACCCCCATCTAGTGATGTGGAGCTATAGGGCAATGTCAGTGAATGCTGGGAGGTGGCCTTCCAGGACCTGGCCATTGGTGTTCAGTGGCAGCACAGAATCATTAGGTTATTGCTGACTTTACAGCTGATGATGAAATTTCTCAAGAAGCTAAATTGTGGCCCATCCACATATCTATCAATCAGGACTCCTCAGTCTCAACATGGAGAATGTGGAGTTTAGTTTTCTGTTTTCTTGACATTCTGTTCTGAATTAACAGGTCAGAAACTTAACGATTGGACATTGTGTTGTGGTAGTTATTACTTACTTCCTCACCCTTTCCCAGATAGATAGCAATAACAGGACCTAGAGTATATGCAGACTGAATCCAGAGCCAGAAGACAGGAGGTTAAGCAGATCAGAATCGTTCATTCATGGATCGGAGTCACATAACCAGCTACAGGTCCAAGATACAGAGTGTTAGATGTGACATTTCCAGGATTTTCAGCAATCAGGTCTTCTTTATCGATGGACTACTGCCCCATTGTAGGAGTGTCTGGTGTTAGACAAGGAGGACTCTAGAGACTAACCAAGTGCCCACACTTGCCTCTTGATGCTGCCTCGTGGGCCAGGGCAAAGGCAAGGTCAGGGGCACCTGTCGACCACATTGCCCCAGCAACTGGAAGCCAGATGAGCTCCATGGCTGGCTGCTGGTCTGTGTGTCAGTGGGGTTCGTCTCTGAATGGACAGCTCTGACTGTCTGAGGTTGATGCCATTTGGTTTTTGTTTATGTGTAGATAAAATTCTAAAGTCTTCTAGCCCCTCTTTTAACTTTAACAGCTGCCAACACAAGTCTGCTGAAACTGTGGGAAATAAGTGACTCTACATAAATATGTTTTTTAAAAAGTAAGATGCAGGGCTTCGCTGGTGGCGCAGTGGTTGAGTGTCCGCCTGCCAATGCAGGGGACATGGGTTCATGCCCCGGTCCGGGAAGATCCCACATACCGCGGAGCGGCTGGGCCCGTGAGCCATGGCCGCGGAGCCTGCACGTCCGGAGCCTGTGCTCCGCAACGGGAGAGGCCTGTGTACCGCAAAAGTAAGATGCAATGGGCTCAGCATGAGTCAGCATGTGAGAATACTGCTTAGGGGGCAAATGTGACTCTGGAACTTGAAAACGGGAACCTAGCAAGAGGTCCTTTTTCCTACAAACATCATTTTAACCATATATTTTTAGAACACCTGTTACACGCTAGGTAGTGTGTTATATGCTGTGACACACAGACACAAGGCCAGACGGTTCTCAGGAAGCTCAGGATCTAGTGACTTCATTGTGGGTCACTTCGAGACTCTTGTTTTCCTATCTCCTTCAGCTTTCAAGAATTATAAAAGGGAACATAAAAATTGAGATAAATGAAAAAGAAACTGATTAGTCTGAAGGTTTAATGATTTAATGATCAGTTAGAGGAAAGATACAGAGAGCATACCATGCAGTTCATCTCCCTTCACACTTGATGAGGTGTCTGTGCAATGAGAGAGATGATACTAAGATATAGTGGATGGAGAGACCCTTCCTTCCTGGCCTTAAAGCAGCGAAAATATTTGCATATATATTATGTCTATTATTATGTTTGCATATCTGCGTACACATATATACAGGCATACCTTGCTTTGTTGCACTTTGCAGATACTGCATTTTTACAAATTGAAGGTTTGTGGCAACCTTGTGATGATTAAGTTTGTAAACACCATTTTTCCAACAACATTTGCTCACTTCATGTCTCTGTGTCACATTCTGGTAATTCTTGCAATATTTCAAATTGTTTCATTATTATTATATTTGTTATGATGATCTGTGATCAGTGACCTTAAATGTTACAGTTGTAATTGTTTTGGGGTGCCATGAGCCGTGTTGATCTAAGACAGGGAGTTAAACTGATAAATATTGTGAGTGTTCTGACTGTTCCATTAACTGGTATTCTCCCATCTCTCCTCTCTCCTCATGCCTCCCTATTCTCAGAGACACAGCAATGTTGAAATTAAGCCAGTTAATAACACTACAATGGCCTGTAAGTGTTCAAGTGTAAGAAAGAGTCTCATGTCTCTCACTTTAAGTCAAAAGTTAGAGATGATTGGGCTTCCCTGGTGGCGCAGTGCTTGAGAGTCCGCCTGCCGATGCAGGAGACGCGGGTTCGTGCCCCGTTTCGGGAGGATCCCGCATGCCGCGGAGCGGCTGGGCCCGTGAGCCATGGCCGCTGAGCCTGCGCGTCCGGAGCCTGTGCTCCGCAAATGGGAGAGGCCACGACAGTGAGAGGCCCGCATAACGCAAAAAAAAAAAAAAAAAAAAAGTTAGAGATGATTAAGCTTAGTGAGAAAAGCATGTGGAAAGTTGAGATAGGCTGAAGTCTAGCCCTCTTGTGCCAAAAAGTTAGCCAAGCTGTGAATGCAAAGGAAAAGTTCTTGAAGGAAATTAAAAGTGCTACTCCAGTGAAGATATAAATGATTAAAAAAAAAAAAAAAGTGAAACAGCCTTATTGCTGATATGGAGACAACTTCAGTGATCTGACTAGAAGATCAAACCAGTTTAAGGAAAGAAGCCGTTTCCATAACATAAAAGTGCCAGGTGAAGCAGCAAGTGCTGATGTCTTAGTAGCTGCAGGAAGTCATCCAGAAGATCTAGCTAAGATAATTCATGAAGGTGGCTACACTAAACAACAGATTTTCTGGATGAAACAGCCTTACATTGGAAGAAGATGCCATCTAGGACTTTCATAGCTAGAGAGGAGAAGTCAATGCCTGGCTTCAAAGTTTCAAGGACAGACTGACTCTCTTGTTAGGGGCTGATGCAGCTGGTGACTTGAAGTTGAAGCCAATGCTCATTTATCATTCAAAAAATCCTATGACCCTTAAAAATTTTGCCGAATCTACTCTGCCTCTGCCCTATAAATGGAACAGTAAAACCTGGTAGACAGCACCTCTGTTTACAACATGGTTTAAGCCCACTCTTGAGACCTACTGCTCAGAAAAAAAAGATTCCTTTCAAAATATTACTGCTCATTGACAGTGCACCTGCTCATCCAAGAGCTCTGATGGAGATATACAACAAGGTTAGTGTTGTTTTCATGCCTGCTAGCACAACATTTATTCTGCAGCCTAATCATCGAGGAGTCATTTAGACTTTCAAGTCTTCTTATTTAAGAAATATATTTCGTAAGGCTACGGTTGCCATAGATAGTGATTCCTCTGATGGATCTGGGCAAACTCAACTGAAAACCTTCTGGAAAGGATACACCATTCTAGATACCATTAAGAATGTTTGTGATTCATGGGAAGAGGTCCAAATATCAACATTAACAGGAGTTTGGGAGAAGTTGATTTTAACCTTCATGGATGACTTGGAGGGGTTTGAGACTTCAGTGGAGAAAGTAGCTGCAGATAGGGTGGAAACAGCAAGAGAACTTAGAAGTGGAGCCTGAAGATGTGGCTGAATTGCTGCAATCTCATGGTTAAACTTTAATGGACGAAGAGTTGCTTCTTAAGGACTAACAAAAAAGTGGTTTCTTGAGATGGAATCTACTCCTGGTGAAGATGTTATGAAGATTGTTGTAATGACAACAAATGATTTATTTAACTTTAACAGCTTTATTGGAGTATAATTGCTTTACAATGTTGTGTTAGCTTCTGCTGTATAACAAAGTGAATCAGCTATACGTATACATATATCCCCATATCCCCTCCCTCTTGCGTCTCCCTCCCACCCTCCCTATCTCACCCCATAGGTGGTCACAAAGCACGGAGCTGATGTCCCTGTGCTATGCGGCTGCTTCCCACTAGCTATCTCTTTTGCATTTGGTAGTGTGTATATGTCCATGCCACTCTCTCACTTCGTCCCAGCTTACAACAAAGGATTTAGAATAGTACATAAACTTAGTTGATAAAGCAGTGGCAAGTTTTGAGAGGACTGACTCCAGTTTTGAAAGAAGTTCTACTGTGGGTAAAATGCTGTCAAACAGCCTTGCATGCTGCAGAGAGACCTTTCATGAAAGAATGAGTCAGTCCATGCAGCAAACTTCATTGTTGTCTTATTTTAAGAAATGGCCACAGCCATCCCAACCTTCAGCAACCATCACCCTGACCAGTCAGCAGCCATCAACATCGAGGCAAGATCCTCCACCAGCAAAAAGATTAGGACTTACTGAAGGCTCATATGATGGTTAGCAAGAAAATATTTTTTAATTAAGATAAGTACATTACAGTTTTTAGACATAATGCTGTTATTGCACGCTAAATATACTATAGTGTAAACATAACTTTTATAAGCACTGGAAAACCAAAAAATTCGTGTGACCCGCTGTGTTGGGATATTCGCTTTATTGTTGTGGTCTGGAACCAAACCCACAATATCTCTGAGGTAAGCCTGTATTTGTGTCCCCCCCCAAATTCATATGTTGAAGTCCTAACCCCTGGTACCTCAGAATGTAACTATATTTGGAGATAGGGTCTTTAAAGAGGTAATTAAGTTAAATTTGGTTATTGGGTTGGGCCCTAAACCAACATGACTGGTATCCTTATAAGAAGAGAAGATTAGGAAGCAGACAGGCCCAGAGGAAAAACCATGTGAAGACACAGGGAGAGGACAGCCATTTCTCTTGTAAGCCTGAGAGGCCTCAGAAGAAATCAACCCCGCCAACACCTTGATCTCAGACTTTTAGCCTCCAGGACTGTGAGGAAATACATCTCTGTTGATTAAGTTACCTGGTCTGTAGTGCTTTGTGATGGCACCCCTAGCAAAATGACACAATGCACAAAGTAAAAGGACTCTAGCCCTAGAGATTTTAAGTACTCAACAACTGCACATATGTATCAGGGCTAGCTTAGAAAGAAATATTCTCAGGTGCGGAATCATGCTGGGCTGCTAAGCATAGTGATGGGATGAGAAATAATCCTGGATACTCTAGCTCTGTGGATGTGAAGTGCTTTATGTCTCTACTAGCTCATTCACTCAGTGAGTATTTTTTAAGTTCCTGCTATGTACCAGGAAGTGAACTAGGTACAGGAAATACAAGATGGATTGGCAAAAGGCTTTGTCCTCAAGGAGCAGTTATGGCTGGCTATTGCTACAGTGTGGGAAGTCTTATGATGAATATTTGAACAGGGCACCTAACCTCACAGGGTGGTTGTTCCAGCTCTGTGTCCCAACAGTCATTGGACTACACTTGGTCTCTTTCTTACTTATTTCTCCTATTTTAAAGTCCTGTCTTTTACTGACCTTCTCTAGTTCTTTTCTTTCTTTTTCTAAATGACTAAGTGTTAGATATCAACCCAGGATTTGTAGTAGTTCAGTTAGGCTCCCAGGAAGTCATTCAGAGAACATGATGCAGTAAATCAGACTTTGTGTTAACTCTGACTTGGAGAGTTACCATCTGTCTGACTCAATTCCAGAAGAGAGAACCATCTCCTGTGACCTCTTCTCCTGTATTTCAGGCCATAAATAGGTGCTGGGGCCCTGCCAAGTTGGGTCACTGTGGCTCAAAAGGGACTGTCAGTTCCTCACAAACACTACACAGCTGCAAAATGACTATGCCACCCAAGGTGACTCATAAAATCTGCCCCTATAAAGAGGGAATATTAGAAATGTCACCTCCTGGCTATCACTATAATGCAATTATGAGTCTAGTTCTCAGCTGACTACCCAGAGTCCTCAGAAGAACCAAGAGAGAAATCTGGGAAACCTAACACTTTGATTTGCCCAAGGCAAGTGTTAGGAAGCAGTCAGAGTAGAACTTTTAGAGGCTATTTTTAATCTAGGATTGTGATAAAATATAAATGATGTTTGATATCTACTTGTATTTAGTCAGGGTTCTCCAAAGAAACAGAAGGGGAGAGAGAGAGACAGAGATGAGAGGAGAGAGAGAAAAGAGAGGAGAGAGAGAAAAGAGATTGACTGATTCTAAGGCATTGGCTCATGTGATTATGGGGCTTGCAAATCCAAAATCAGCAGAGGGCAGACCAGCAGGCTGGAAACTCAGACAGGGTTTCTATGTTGCAGCCTTGAAGCAGAATTTCTCTTTTATAGGAAACTTCAGTCTTTGCTCTTAAGGCCCTCCACTGATTGAATGAGACCCACTCACGTGACGGAGAGTAATCTGCTTTACTTAAAGACTGCTTATTGTAGATGTTCATCACATCTGCAAAATGCCTTCTCAGCAACACCTAGGCCAGTGTTTGACCAAACAACTGGGCATCATAGCCTAGCCAAGTTGACACTAAAATGGACTACCTTACTACTTTTAACTGAAAGAAGTAATCTGAATTTTTTAGCATGTTATTGAATAAGAATCTTAATAAAGGTAACTAGTAGTCACAAAAATTTACTAAAACTCGTTTGCCTCTCTTTGAATGCTTTCAGTCCTGGGGTTTTGAGCCACTGCTTCATAAGGCAGGCAGGTCCATCTTTGGATAACTCTTATGGTTGACAAGCCCTTGCTTGAATTTATTTTTTTTATTTTTCTATTTTTTTTAATCTTTTTTTTTTTTACATCTTTATTGGAGTATAGTTGCTTTACAATGGTGTGTTAGTTTCTGCTTTACAACAAAATGAATCAGTTATACATATGTTCCCATATCTCTTTCCTCTTGGGTCTCCCTCCCTCCCACCCTCCCTATCCCACCCCTCCAGGCGGTCACAAAGCACCGGGCTGATATCCCTGTGCTATGCGGCTGCTTCCCGCTAACTATCTACCTTACGTTTGGTACTGTATATATAGCCGTGCCACTCTCTCGCTTTGTCACAGCTTACCCTTCCCCCTCCCCATATCCTCAAGTCCATTCTCTAGTAGGTCTGTGTCTTT
>NW_006791108.1:89622-91202 GCF_000442215.2 Lipotes vexillifer | reverse complement strand
TTTTTTTGCGGTATGAGGGCCTCTCACTGTTGTGGCCTCTCCCGTTGCGGAGCACAGGCTCCGCACGCTCAGGCTTAGTGGCCATGGGTCACGGGCCCAGCCGCTCCACGGCATGTGGGATCTTCCCGGACCGGGGCACGAACCCGTGTCCCCTGCATCGGCAGGCGGACTCTCAACCACTGCGCCACCAGGGAAGCCCAGGTCGTGTCTTTATTCCTGTCTTACCCCTAGGTTCTTCATGACATTTTTTCCCCCTTAAATTCCATATATATGTGTTAGCATACGGTATTTGTCTTTCTCTTTCTGACTTACTTCACTCTGTATGACAGACTCTAGATCCATCCACCTCATTACAAATAGCTCAATTTCGTTTCTTTTTATGGCTGAGTAATATTGCATAGTTCCCATCCTGCTCCATGTAACTGTCATGCCTTAAGTGCAGTTCTACTCTCTGAAACAACACTGAAGCAAGACAAAGACCAATTCCTCTTAAATCATATCCCGAGTGTGTTGTATGGGATATTCATTTTGTATGACGCTCAGCGTGGGGATGGGGGACAGGGGAAGTTCTTTGGTCAAGTAAGTTTGGGAAACATTGCTTATAAGCTCTTCCTTTGGAAGATTTATCATGACTCATATGAAAGGCTTTGCTATTCTGCAGCAAAGAAACCAGCTGAACTAAACTTTAACTTAGCATTTCCGAGACACCTGATCTTGGAAAAACCCCTTTCTTCTTTTTAGTACCATCCTACAGAATATAAATGGAAAAGTTCTGCAAGATTCTCTGGCACCATCAATGCCCAGCCTTTAGTTTAGATGCTCTGTCCCCCTGATTGCTGGTGCGATGCAGCTGCGTTGTGGAACACACCACTCCAGTCCTTAGTGCTTAATAATAAGTAGTAGCCATTTATTATTTCCCCCATGTCTATAGTTCACTGGGTGATTCTGGTGATCTGGGCTGGTCATGATTGTTCTTGGCTGGGCTTACTTATGCGTCTGCAGTGATGAGTAGGCTGTGGTATGTCAGGTCTAGCCTAGCCTTGGCTGGGATGACTCAGCTTTATTCCATGTGCTTCTCATATCCTTCCAGCAGGCTAGCCTAGGATATTTTCATTGTGGTGACAGGAGTTGAAGAGAAGAAAGAAACATGCAAGCAAACACTTTTCCATGCGTTCAGTTGCTAAAACACTTGCTTGCAGCAAGTTTGCTAAGATTCTGTTGGTCAGAACAAGTCAGTTGGGCAAGCTCAGAGTGACAGCGTATTGCAAAGTTACAGGGCAAAGGGGGCAAGGATATGGGTAGCCATTAATTGAGGCTATTGGTTCTATTTATTTAATGCAGCTGTTGAATGCAAATCTGAGAAATGGTGCCAAGATAGCTGCAGCATGGGCTTCCCTGGTGGCGCAGTGGTTGAGAGTCTGCCTGCCGATGCAGGGGACCACGGGTTCGTGCCCCGGTCCGGGAAGATGCCACATGCCGCAGAGCGGCTGGGCCCGTGAGCCATGGCCTCTGAGCCTGCGCGTCCGGAGCCTGTGCTCTGCAATGGGAGAGGCCACAACAGTGAGAGGCCCGCGTACTGC
>NW_006791108.1:77548-89611 GCF_000442215.2 Lipotes vexillifer | reverse complement strand
AAAAAAAAAAAAAAAAAAAAAAAAAAAAAAGATAGCTGCAGCAGAGTTGCCAGGGGGAGGATAGTAAACTTGAGGTCCTCAGATCCCCACCCCTCAGAGATGCTCAGGATGGGGTTGGGTACCCATAGTTTTCAAATCTCCTTGGGTAATACTGATGATAAGCCAGGTTTGGAAACCCTTGGTCTAGACCCTTCTTCTGTTTAACAATATTAATTACGGTCTTACAATGATAAAGGCCACAAGGGATAGAGAAAGAGATGTAAGGTGAAGGTGTTGTAGTTGCTCATTGAGCTTCAGGCAAATAACACTGATGTGGTGAGTTACATAGCGACAGGTCAGCTTTCAATCCGATTGCTGCCACGATTCTTCCCTGGCCTAAAATCTGCCCTGGCTCTTGGGATCCCTGCAACTAGATCATTTTCTCAAACTGTAACTGACACATGTGTTTCTGTGTGTGCCGTGCCCTCAGTCAGAGGGCCAGTGAGGGAGGGAGACTAAGCCAAGGGTAGTGCAAATTTAGCCAGACTTAAAAGGGTCTGGGAATAGGTGATTCCTACCCCAAAGACCAAAGATGCCAGGGGGTCAACGGGGTTACTGATTGTAGAGCGTTGACTATGAAAACATAGCTGCAGACTGAATAAAATAATATCTCCCAAATGTATATACAACTTTTTTCCCAAAGACTTTTATATACTGTTATGATTAGTAACAGGCACTACTGAACTCATCATATCAAATTGTGTGTATATATGTATTTATATATAACCACAGTCGACAGATAGTGAATATTCAACCAATTAATACCTTGCGGAAGTTAATATGATTTTTTTTTACATTATAAGGTTGGGAACTATATTAGTCTGCTTGGGCCGCCGTAATGAAAAACCACAGACCGGGTGGCTTAAACAACGAACACTTCTTTTCTCACAGCCCTGGAGGCTCGAAATCCTTGATCAGGGTGCCAGCAGGATTGGTTTCTGATGAGAGCCCTCTTCCTGACTTGTAGACAGCTGCCTTCTCACTGTGTGTGGCCTTTTCTTTGTCACATGCAGAGAGGGCAAACTCTGGTGACTCTTAGAAGGACACCAGGTCTATCAGATTAGTGCCCCACCTTTATGACCTCATTTAACTTTACTACCTCCTTAAAGGCTCTGTCTCCAAATATAGTCACATTGGAGCATACGAATCTGGGGGGGACACAGTTCAGTTCAGCGGTTCCCAGGAACCACTGAGTTAGACTGCTGCTGATGGGAACGAAATGCCCTCATGCCTTACTGTTCCCATTTGGGATCTCCTCCCAGACGTCTTCGGGACTCAGAAGCTTCCCTAGCTCAGTCCTTTAGAGTGCTGACTCTCAAACATTTTTGGACTGTAGCCATTATAGGTAGCTCAAAAGGTCCTTTGGCCTCCCTATTTCATGTACCCCGCTGGAACATATAAAGCAATTGGGTTCAGAATATGTGGATCATATGTTTACTTTAAAATCGAATGATGAGCTTATGTGTAGATTTTTCCGTCATAGATCCTTACAACCTAGACCATGGACTTAATCAAATAATCTTATTATGCTCATCTTGATCATACGTTGCAATTTAAAAAAAAGCAAACAAAATTTTCTCACATCTCCAATGAATGTACAAGCATATATCTTACATCTTTATCAGTAAGGGCGTGAATGATTAATATTTGAATTGCAGTGTCTCTGAGTGTGTCAGTACAGCTATTAGAATATTTTAGTCTCCTAATCTCATATGTGCTTCAGTGGAAGCTCAGAAGGCATATGTTAATGGTATAGTGGTTAACAGTGAGGGCTCTAAAGCAAAGGTCAACAAACTATGGCCCGTAGGCCAAATCCTGCATGCTACCTGTTATTATAAGTAAAGTTTTTCTGCAGCACAGCCATGCCCATTTGTTTACCTAGTGTCTGTGGCTGCTTTGGGGCTACAATAGCACAGCTGAGTAGAGACCATATGGCCTGCAAATCCTAAGATACTTACCAACTGACCCTTTACAGAAAAAGTTTGCTGACCCCCAGTCTAGAGTAGAGATCCTTGAGTTCAAATTCTGGCTCTGTGGTTTCCAGCTGTGTGATGTCAGGCAAGTTATCTAACCTCTCTGTGCCTTAGTTTCATCATGTGTAAAATGAGTACAATACTATTACCTGCCTCAAAGGGGTCTTAAGAGCAATAAATGAGTATGTAAAATCTCAGCATAGGGCCTGGGCTAAAAAAAACACTCAAACAGTAGTTGTTATTATTAAACAACCCACAACAAACTAAATTTATAATGAAGATGCTAAACTAAGAGCATTTATAATTCAAAAGGAAAATTAACAGTAATTAAAAACCTCACCAGCTCAAATCTACAGTGGTGAGGGTCCTCCCTAAATATCCTTTCTAAAAATTTACAGAAATTCTGTTTCTTTGTGGGGTATGCCTGGTGGGAGGTTTTTGTTTGTTTGTTTGTTTGTTTTTAACATCTGTAAGTGTTGCCTGGCACTAAGCCATCTTAAGAGAATGTAGAGTAAATTCATAGTAAATTTTGGCAATATACTAAGTTTAGTTTGTTAATAACACACTTAGCAACCCTTAGTAATTCACTTAGTAATTTACCAGTAAATAGCCTCTAGCCATTTATAACAAGTTGGTGGAATTATCCTTTGTCTCACCCTAACCCATACCCTTTCTGACTGATGGGCAGCCGTCTAGTTCATAGAGTCAATGAAACCAAGTCATGGATTCAATCCCTAGTTTCATTGTCATTCTTGATTCTCTCCTGTGGCCACAGGCTCCCTGGGAAAGATTGAGGAGTAGCATGTATGGTTGGGTAAGCATAAATATCTTAGTCTCACTGGAAAATACATCCCAGTGATGAGTGGTAAGTCAGTAGCATCATGTTTTCTTAAAGGAAATACATAACCCAAGATAAGGCAGTGGAGGTTACTTTCTAGTCTACCTTGCTACTCTGGTCACACCTAGTTATGTGAGGTCATTGCCAGTGTGTACCACAAGGAGTGAGTTTTGCAGTTGTATGGGTCATACACTGGGAATAGCAGTCATGAAGAATAAACTGGATGTTTAATTAGGAGTAGAAAGGGGAAATAGAAAGCTCCTTGTCTAATCTGTTGGTTGTTTGGATCCTTATTACTGTCAGAAGTTTCTTCACAAAGTTTTGAAATGAAATACAAATAATCATTAACCTGTGAGCACAATTGGAAAAGAGCCATCAAGAATGGTTACTCAGTGGCACGGCGAGGTTCATTCACCACAGTAGACTCTAATTTTATTTTTTAGACATACAATAGATTAAAAAAAAAACTTCCTATGGATGGTTCTTGCATAAGATTCTCCACACTAAAATATCTGGTCTTTTCTTTCTTCTGACTTTCTGTTGGCAGCCTCTCTGACCTGTGAGAGTCTGGGCTGTGTTCCCTCTCTTAGCGTGTCCTCCCCTGTATCTATTTCTTCAAGTTCTGTGCTACCGGGAGCTCTCCATCCTCCCCCATCGATTTTTATCATTTCATTCCGTTCTTGAAGATTCCTTATATCCCAGCCTAACTTTGATCAAGTAGAAGTGAGCTGTCTATACCCTACTTTGTTTGTTCCTGGGTCAGAAATGACTAGATAATGTATTATTGAAAAGAAAGAAGGACATAAAGGAAAGTATATGTGAATTTACAGTTCTTGTTCACCTTACTTGGTTTTTAAAACAACATGCATTTCCTGATTATAGAAGTACTTGTCCACTGTAGAAAGTTTGGCAAAATAACACTAATAAAGCAAAATATAATCACCCGTAATCTTACCACACAGGATAACCACTGTTAATACTTTGCTGTATTTCTTTCCTGTCTCCTTCATCTATATGCTAATTACACAGATACCTGCATACAATTTCTCTGCCAAAAAGTTACATTATAATAATAGCTTATATTTATACTGTGTACTAGCTCTATGCCAAGCATTTTATGTACATTGTTACATTTAATCTTCATTATAACCCTATGATGTGTGACCTATTGTTCTCATGTTAAATGAGGAAATAAGGCTCAGAGAATGAAATTATTTGACCAAAGTAAGTAAGGATGAAAACTCAAGCAGAGAGGAGCCCACAGTATTAATGATACACATTCTGATCACCATTCTACTTCATTAATATTAGATTTCATTATTTTAATTAAATTTATTAGTGATTAGAGGATTAATTTTTTAAAGAGTTATTATTTTGGAGAAAAATAATTTAATGTGTATTAATGATGGTTAAAATACATAAATTTCTTAACAGTACCTTTTTTGTCCTCCATAAAATGGGTCAGGGAATTATTACCCATATGAGATGCCATAAACTGAACTTGTCATTTTCTTCATTTCTCATTTCTTCTTTAACTGTCCTAAGTGAACTGATGAATTTGTCAGGAGGAGAAATCATCTCATTAACCCACAAAGGATTCACATTCACCTACTCCCTTCACTCACTTCTTCTGTTGCCCTGGAAGAGTGACCATTACACACTCATGAATATCAAATCCATTGCTTCCTTCTCATTCCAGTCTCCTAGTATTTCCCCAATGGTATTAATTATGAAATGGCCAGGAAATCTAAGTTCTCAGCCAACTTGGCAACATCTGACAAAATTATGATTTCCCTTATAATAGAGAGTAGATTAAATGTAATAAATATTTTATTGTTCCAAATGTTATGTTTTATCAGTATATAATGTGTATTTCCTTCTGTCAGTGATTTATGTCTTCTAAAATAATACTCTTCCAGACTATAATTAGAAGTTCTACCTTATCTCCATCTAAAAATATTTGTGTTGGAAAATGTTATCTGAAATCATTATACACATTTATGATCTGCTTTTCCATACAATGGTCTAGTGACTTACGCATTTTAGAGGGCTGCATAATTCTTGATTCTTTAGATATATTTATATTGTTTGTGAGTATGTAAACTATATCCATTTTATAAATGAGCTTCAGGGGGCACTGCTGCAGAATTTCTTCAAACTATTGCCATTTGATTCCTGGAGTTCCTGTGAGGTGTCACTACTACTGCTTATTACTAAGAAAGTAGAATAAATAAGCATCCTAAAGGGATATTCTTACAGTACATGATTTCAAATGCTGAATAACAAGGTTAATTTAGAAAAATTCTTACAGTACATGATTTCAAATGCTGAAGAACAAGGTTAATTTAGAATAATAAGATTTCATTATATTACAGATATAAGATATAAGGTAAGATTATTCATTTTAGCCCTTTTATTTTATGGATAAAGAAACTATGTGTATGGCTTGCCCAAGGTCAACAGCTAGAAGAGGAGTCTCCTGTCTTTGAACAACCAAATCTTCTGTAATATCTGAAAGTAGAAAGTATTTATTTTCTCCACCATTCCCTAAAGGCTTTTGAACGTAGAAAGACTCTCTGGAAAATTGAGCACTTTCCTGTCTCCAGTCTCTGAAATGAAGTTGCCCCCAACTCTCCAACTTCTGCACCCAGGGGTATGCAAGACCATCCAATGGTCAACTTTCGAATTAGTTTTAGACTTACAGAAAAATTGCAAGAATAGTACTGAGAATTTCTATATGCCCCTGTCTCAGCATACCCCAATGTTAGCGTCTTACATAATGTAGTATAATTATCATAACCAGGAAATTAACATTGGCATAGTACCATGAACTAAAGACTGCATTTGAACTTCACTTTGAGGTGTCCAACTAATATCTTTTTGCTGTTGTGGTTGTTCCCAAGATCTGATTTAAGATTCCACACTGCATTTAGTTATTTCTGTCTGGTCTCCTGTACTCTATAACAGTTCCTCAGTCTTTCCTTGTCTTTTGTGACCTGGACACCCCCCAAAGAATATTGATCATATTGCTGCATGCCGCCCGATTCAGGCCTGCCTGGAGTCTTCTCATGATTGGACTGAGGTCCCCATCAAAAACGCCGCAGAAATGGTTCCTCATCCTTCTCAGTACATCAAATCACAGCATTCACGACGTTGATATGTATTACTGTTGGTGCTGTTGATCTTGATTGTCTGGCCAAGAGAGTCACTACTAGACTTTTTCACTCTAAAGTTACTTTCTCAAAATGGCTAAGGATGGAACATTTTGAGCAATAAAATAGATAATGATAGTGCCAGATTGTAACCCATACGATAATATAAATATCCACGAGTTCATAGTGATACAAATAAGTAACTGTTAAAATAGATACAGTCAAATCTCGTTATTCGCGGTAGTTATGTTCTGTAAAGTCCCTGTGAATGTTGAACTGTTGCTTCTGGGGGAAGTACAGGTTTAGATTCTTGTAATTCTCTGGTCAAAACCTTTTCATCAATTGATCAGTATATAACCTGGTTTTATTTGTGTTTCTGCTTAAAGACACCTTATTTAATGTATTTTGTTGATTCATTAACATTGAGCTCATAGACAGCAGCACTATAACTCATGCCTGAATGAAGTGTATCTAACACACATATGTTCTCTGTAAGACACACCTCAGCCTTCTTGAATTTAGGAATAGCACTTCAACACTATGCTTGGGGGATATTTTAAACAGTGAAGTTATCAACCAAAAGCACCGAAATGTGAAAATGTGGCACTAAATATAACAAGAAAGGACTCTTGTTCACAGTATGAGGGCTGAAACAAGGAGGCAGAACAATGCCTTCTCCAGCCTCAGCTGGGAATGTGTGCTTTGGATGACTTAAATTTTTCACTGTTCTGCACATGTCCATGGATGACCAAGAAAGTGCTATAAGTATTGATTTAAGCATTATAAATACATTTTACCAAGTAGGCAAATTCTCAAATATCAATACATAATCTGTGAATAACGAGGATGGACTGTATATTTAGGAGAAGCGACAGCTCTTCTGTGCAGTAGAATTCCAATTAATAAGTGTGAAAAGCATGAAGGGTCTAGAAAATTACCACTAGGTAACCCCCACAGGAATCACTGTTATAGATGGATCCACTCATGGACGCTGGAACCTTGGGCAAAGGTTTGAGGAACAGAAGGATTTGCAGAGTCTCAAAGTATCTCTCCCAAGACAATTGTTGACTATAGGGGAAAATATAGCGAATTTATATTTATTTTAGACCCCGAATTGCCAAAGCAATCTTGAGGAAAAGGAACAAATGTGGAGGTATCACATGCCCCGACTATGCTACTTCAGAGTATACTGCAAAACTACAGTAATCAAAGCAGCATAGTACAGGCACAAAAACAGACACATAGGTCAATGGAACAGAATAGAGAGCCCAGAAATAAACTCATGAACTTATGGTCAATTAATCTATGCCAAAAGAGGCAAGAACTTGCAAGGGACAAAGACAGTCTTTTTAATAAGTGGTACTGGGAAAACAGAATAGCTACATGTGAAAGAAGGAAATAAGAACATTCTCTAACACCATACACAAAAATAAAGTCAAAGTGTGTTAAGGACCTAAACGTAAGACCTGAAGTCGTAAAACTCCTAGAAAAAAACATAGGCAGAACACTGACAAAATTGTAGCAATATTTTTTGCGTCTGTTTCCTAAGGCAAAGGCAACAAAAGCAAAAATAAACAAATGGGACCTAATTAAACTTAAAAAACTTCTGCACAGCAAAGGAAACCATCAACAAAACAAAAAGACAACCTACTGAATGGGAGAAAATATTTGCAAACTATATGCCTGATAAGGGGTTAATATCCAAAATATATAAACAGTTCATACAACTCAGTATTAAAAAAATGAAAAAACCCGATTAAAAAATGGGTAGAAGATCGGAATAGACATTTTTTCAAAGAGGACATACAGATGGCCAACAGACCATGAAAGGATGAACGTGAAAAGATGCTCAACAACAATAATTATCAGAGAAATGTAAATCAAAACCACAATGCGATATCACCTCACCTGTCACACTGGCTATCTAGTGTCAAAAAGTCTACAAATAACAAATGTTGGTGTGGATGTAGAGAAAGGGAGCTCTAGTACACTGTTAGTGGCAATGTAAATTGGTGCAGCTACTGTGGAAAACAGTATGGAGGTTCCTCAGAAAACTAAAAATAGAACTACCATATGATCCAGCAACTCCATTCCTGGGCATATATCCTAAGAAAATGAAAAAAATTACTTTGAAAAGATACATGCACCCCAGTGTTCATTGCAGCATTATTTGCAATAGCCAAGATATGGAAGCAACTTAAGTGTCCATCAACAGGTGAATGGGTAAAGAAGATATGAAATATTACTCAGTCATAAAAGAGAATGAAATTCTGCCATTTGCAACAATGTGGATGGACCTAGAGGGTATTGTGCTTAATGAAATAAGTCAAACAGAGAAAGATAAATACTGTATATTTTCACTTATATGTGGAATCTAAAAAATAGAATTAATGAATATAACAAAACAAAAACTGACTCACAGATACAGAGAACAAACTAGTGGTTACCAGTGGGGAGAAGGAAGGGAGGATGGGCAACATAGGAGAATGGGATAAAGAGATACAAACTGCTATGTATAAAATAAATAAGCAACAAGGATATATTGTACAACATGGGGAAATATAGCCATTATTTTGTAATAACTTTAAATGGAGTATAATCTATAAAAATATTGCATCACCATGTTATACACCTGAAACTAATATAAATTAACTATACTTCAGTAAAAATGGTTTTTAATATTTATTTTAAAGTTAACATTGCATCATTATGTTTCTAATATTTATATAGCATTGGCAGATGTTAACTACCAATACATCTAAAATAGGTGGCAAGTGTTCAAATTCTTGATGATGGGGGGGGGGCCTCCAATTTTTTTTTTTTTAACTGTATTTTCATATCTGGATAATTAGCTAGTGTTCAGTCAAAGCTGTCAGTTTATATATAATTGGAGGAAAGTCAAAGAAGCTGCCACTTCAAGGGGGCACTTGGGACCCTTATGGAGCACTTCCTGTGGGAATTCATCCCAGGTAGTGGTAAGCACTGTTTTTCTGTGTTGTCACTATGCCCTGTTTGAATAGACTAGAAATATCTACCTCACACTGTAGAACTGATCGTGTACACAATTGTCTCCTGAACAGGGTATTTCCTGTGGACAGTGGCTCCCTCCTTCATCTTCATGTCCCTAGTGACAAGCACAGTGGCTCACACACAGTAGGTGCTCAGTAAGCCTTAATCAGAAATGGGATGGCGTGGGATGGGGCAGGGTAGGATCTAAGTTAAATACTCTGGGTCTGCTGGGCAACCATTGTCTGTATTTTCTCACAGACAAGTTTTTGTTCTTGACATATTTCTGGATGTTAATGTTTATCTCCTGCCCATGGGGAAAACAGGTATGCTCTTTGTAGTATTTAAAGGTACATGAAAATGAAGACAGGCTTTTTAAAGCACATTTAGTTCAATGGAGTTTCCTTATTCCACAAGGCTTATTTCAGGTGTGACCTTAGGTGTTCTATTCACAAACCTATCTTTATCCTAAAAATAGTGGTACTGTTGTCTCTAGAGGCAAAACAGAGGCAAGTGTTAGGGATTTTATGAAGCAGCTTATCTGAAAAAGACTCCAGTGTCATGGTAGGTTTTGAGCATTGGGATGGTTGGTTTCAGGTTTAGTCAAGTGTATTAGTCAGGGTAGCTAATGTAACAAAGAGCCCCCAAATCCCAGTGACCTAATATAAGACATTTTTTCTTCCTCATGAACTGTGGAAGCATTGTTCCTGGTTGGGTAGTTTTCTTCCAGGCAGTGTTGCAGGGATTCAGGCTGCTTGCAGCTAGTGGCTCTACGTACTTCCAGGTCCTCAAAATCCTCTCTCCTCAGCTGGTGGGTTTTATGGGCCAGGTCTAGAAATGGTTTCCTGCCTTCTTCCCACATTCCCTTGGATGTAAATCAATAGTATTTCTACCTCTAAATGCAAGGTATGCTGGTAAATGTCTAACTTTGTGTGTCCTGAAAAAAAAAAAAGAGAGAGAAATTATTTGGTGGACAACTAGCCAGTCTGTCTCACCAACTCAGCCTGGAGTCTCTCCTCTGAATTCTTATGCCATTTGTTTTCCTTATTCTTCTTAAGATTCTTCCTTCATTGTATTCATTCATTAATAATTAAACCCATTAATACCATAAAGGGTTTGTACAACATGCCAGTTGATGGGGGTTGTAAAGGAAAATCAGGGGCAGAGCCCACCCTGGAAATCGATCTAGTTCAACCTTATTTAGATGTTAGAGTGTTTGGAAGTCATGAAATACTCATTTAATTTTATCATCAAAGTAGGAAATAATATAATTGCATGACTACCTAGTCCACAAAATAAGTACTTTAAGCTACTCAAGTGTCCAAATTTTTCCCCAGACATTTATTTGCTACTCATTCATATTTTCATACTTGTTCATGTTTTGCCTTTTTGTAGTTTTTTCAGGAACAAGAAGAGGAAGATATCTAGGACTTAAAGAAAATGTAAAAAACTTTAAATTCTCTTTTTAAATTTAATTATACTTGAAAATTTAGAAAAGATTATTATTCAGTCTTATTAGAGAATTACAGTTTTGAGAACCACTGGTATAATATCCAGTTATCTGTGGACATGGTATTCCTCTTCTGCTAGCCTGTAAGCAGTTTGATTTTAGGGACCTTGTGTAACAACACTGTTGGTGGGAATGTAAATTGGCAAAGCCACTGTAGAAAACAGTATGGAGGTTGCTCAAAAAACTAAAAATAGAACTGCCACATGACCCAGCAATTCCACTCCTGGGTGTATATCTGGAAAAAAAAAAAAGAAAACACTAATTCGAAAAGATACATGCATCCCAATGTTTATAGCAGTACTGTTTACGGTAGCCAAGATATGGAAACAACCCAAGTGTCCATCAACAGATGAACGGATAAAGAAGATGTGGTATATGTGTGTGTGTGTATAAACACATATACACACACACATAAATGTATAAATGGAATATCACTCAGCCATAAAAAAGAATGGAATAATGCCATTTACAGCAACCTCTGGGTTTAAATCAACATTATAATCATAATCATGATGCAGATTATTTTGCATGGACTAAATAGTTAAATTTGGGTCAATAGTTTAAACACTTCTTTGTGATATAGTGCAACATCAGTATCTACATATCCTAGCTTCACAGTTTACTGACTGCAGTCCTTCCAACTGGTATCCTTGTTTGTAAAATGGGCACGATGGATGCTACTATCTACCCCATAGGGTTGATGGGAGGATTAAATGAGTCAATACATATAAAATACCTGGTAGGTTGGTAAATACTCCATAACTCTTAGCTCTCATGACACTATATACAAATTTAAAAATAGTAGATGGTAGTCTCTCTTCATAAGCAGGCTTTAAATCAGTGATTCTCAACCAGGAGTGATTTCCCCACCCTGTTCCCCAGGGGACATTTGGCAGTACCTAGAGATACTTTGTTTGTGCTCACTGGTGGAGGTGGTGGTGGAGGGGATGCTACTGAATAGAGGCCAGGGATGCTGTTCAACATCCGACATTGCAGAGGAAAGCCCCCTGCAATAAAGGATTATCCTGCCCCAAAACATCAATAGTGCTGAGGTTGAGGAGCCCTGCTTTAAATAAATGTACATGCTGTACTGTCATAGATGGAGGGGGAATTGGCCATCACACTTTTACAATTCGGAAGTAAGCTCTCTGATCATCAATTTACATGTCTGGAAAAGAGTTTAATAGTACCCAATTCACCTGGTTTTTGTGGACGTTAAACGGAAGACTTTAATGCTTTTATAAACTGATGTACTATGCAAGTATAGGTTAGTTCTAAATTGTTTTCCTCAACCTTTAAAATTTTTTTCATTATTTCCCTACTACGGTGCCTCTGTAGATACTTTTTTTCCCTGACTGCTTTCTCCCACCATGAAATTTTTTTTTTTTTAACATCTTTATTGGGGTATAATTGCTTTACAATGGTGTTAGTTTCTGCTTTATAACAGAGTGAATCAGTTATACATATACATATGTTCCCATATCTCTTCCCTCTTTGTCTCCCTCCCTCCCACCCTCCCTATCCCCCCCCTCCAGGCAGCCACAA
>NW_006791108.1:71336-72205 GCF_000442215.2 Lipotes vexillifer | reverse complement strand
TCTCTAGTGGGCAGGTCCACGTCTGGTGGTGTGTTTTGGGGTGTCTGTGGACTTATTATGATTTTAGGCAGCCTCTCTGCTAGTGGGTGGGGTTGTGTTCCTGTTTTGCTATATGGTTGGCATAGGTTGTCCAGCACTGTAGCTTGCTGGTCGTTGGGTGAAGCTGGGTGCTGGTGTTGAGATGGAGATCTCTGGGAGATTTTCGCCGTTTGATATTATGTGGGGCTGGGAGGTCTCTTGTTGACCAGTGTCCTGAAGTTGGCTCTCCCACCTCAGAGGCAGAGTCCTGACTCCTGGCTGGAGCAGCAAGAGCCTTTCATCCACTTGGCTCAGAATAAAAGGGAGAGAAAGTAGAGAGAATTAGTAGAAGAAAGAAAAAGAAAGAAAGAAAGAAAGAAAGAAAGAAAGAGAGAGAGAAAGAGAGAGAGAGAGAGAGAAAGAAAGGAAGGAAGGAAGGAAGGAGGGAAGGAAGAAAGAAAGAAAGAAAGAGAAAGAAAGAGAGAGAAAGAAAGGAAGGAAGGAAGGAAGGAGGGAAGGAAGGAGAAAATACAGAAAGAAAGAAGATACAGTAAAATAAAATAAAGTATAATAAAGTTATTGAATTAAAAAAATAATTATTTAGAGAAAAAAAAAGGATAGAACCTTAGGACAAATGGTGGAAGCAAAGTTATAGAGACAAAATCTTACATAGAAGCATACACATATACCCTCACAAAAAGAGGTAAAGTGGAAAAAATCATAAAACTTGCTCTCCAAGTCCACCTCCTCAATTTGGGACGATTCGTTGTCTCAAAAAGGGAAGGAAGGAAGGAAAGATAGAAAGAAGGTAAAGTATAATAGAGTTCTTTAAACTAAAATTAATTATTAAG
>NW_006791108.1:65942-70944 GCF_000442215.2 Lipotes vexillifer | reverse complement strand
GGGGGGGGAAGGGGAGCCGCTGACGCGGGGGCTCTGGCGCACTGAGGCCGGGGGCAGAGAGGGGCACGGAGTGCCGGGCGGGCCTGCGGCGGCAGAAGTCAGCGTGACGTTGTACCCGCCTGAGGCCCGCCGCGCGTTCTCCCTGGGGAGTTGTCTCTGGGTCCCGGGAACCTGGCAGTGGCGGGCTGCACAGGCTCCCCGGAAGAGGGGTGTGGATAGTGACCTGTGCTCGCACACGGGCCCCTTGGTGGCGTCAGCAGCAGCAGCCTTAGCGTCTCCCGCCCGTCTCTGGTGTCCGAGCTTTTAGCCGCTGCTTGCGCCCGTCTCTGGGGTCCGCGCCCACCATGAAGTTTTAATACTACAAGTGTGCTGTATGTCTGTTGATCTAGTTAGATAGGTTCAAGGTTTGGAGGGCCACAAACGACTGTGATACCTAAGATGAGTTTTTGCCCCACATGAAGCAATTTTCATCCCCTTGGGGCAGTATCACCATCACTGAGAAGGCATGCTCTAAATAAAAGAGGAATGAATTATAAAAGTAAACAATATTTTTATGATGTTTTAATTACTTATTAAACTAAAAGTCACTTAATATCACTTGTTCTGCATTTGGGATCGTATGAGATAGCAATAGAAAACTCAAAAACAATTCTGCCGATTTAAAGTGCCTATAGTCTATGTAAGGATCAAATGTCTATAGCACTTTAAATGGGTAGCAATGCTCATGCAAATGAATTGAGATTTAGTGAAGTCTGAAAAGGCAAAAATAAAATCTGATAGAGGGCAAAAATACGAGAAATTGAAGAGAAGATGAAAGCTTTCTAGAGAGGCAGCTAATTTGAATTTAAGCTTCTCATGAAAAGGAAACATGAAAGAAAGGTTTGAGAGGCAATAGGGACGGGGGCACGAGCCCGCGTCCCCTGCATCGGCAGGCGGACTCTCAACCGCTGCGCCACCAGGGAAGCCCGTAACATTTCTTTTTGTAGGTGAAAGTTGCTAATTAACTAGGGAGCTCCCCCCCACACCCCCGCTCTGTTTGAAAAGGAACGACTACGCACAACTAAATCTGCAAAGAGAGGGGTATGTCACACGTGAGGGGAAATTGGAAACTTTGGGCCTATAGGTTAGCTATCTGGTCATCAGGCCATAGGTGTGGAAGGAATCTTTATGTGGCCTGGCCCATTTTTATCTACTCCCTTAGTTCCTCTCTCCTCAGCAGAAGGGTGCTGTCTGAGGTTTCAGCCTACGTCATACCACAGCATCTCTACAGACCCTCTTTTCTTCTCAGGTCAGCCTCCCAACCTCCCAGGAGTTCTTGTGGGTTCCTACTTCCTTACTTCTGTTTGTAGCTGATACTTTTTTCAGATTGCCTTCTCAGTGCTTCATTTTCTACTTTCTTGCTCTTCCTTTAGTTCTTACATCTGCATGCTGACATTGTTAGGGAGGTAAGAGCCTCACTTTACAGGTAAAACTGTACAGGGTGTATGGCCCTCTGGGGTGACACAGCTAGTGTAATGAGACTCCAGGTCTTCTGGCTTAGAATCTTATGCGCTCTCTACTCTTGTGTCTGGGCCTATCTAGCAACTTGACTGACATGTTGTAGATCTTCAATTAGCATTTTTTTTTTCTACTGGTGAACATATAGACATACACCTTTTTCCCTTGAAGATGTATGAATGATGGTCAATAGAAATACCAGTTATCTGCATTATAAATTTTATATTTTATTCTGCTCATTTGTTAGCATCTGACAGCAACTGGAAATAAAACTTTAGCTGTTTGTTTTCTGTCTGCAAATGTTTTGTTCTTGTCCAAGGTGAGAGCTAAACGTTGACTCCACAGGATGACTATCTTGCATATTGGGTCTATATCTAGTACACTGAGTTTTTAGGTATTTGCTTTAGGTTTGTGACCATGTGTGGAGGCCAGAGTGTTCACAGGAAGTGTGGGGTGTTACACTCCTTGAAGGTGGAATTTGCTGCACTTATTTTTGTGTCCATGAGCCTAGCCTGGCCCTGGTACATGATTGGCGCTTAACACATGTTTACTAAAGTAAAGGAGCTATTGTTTCCCTCCTTCTCCATATGGGGTGTCTGCCAAGTTCGTAACAATTCTCCCTTCTCTGGGAACTCAGAATTGGTGTTGGCTATTTCTTCCCTGAACTCCTGCACCCACCCACATCCAGTCATAGTCAGCTGACCAGGGTTGATCACCTGACTACATCAGGGCCACATTCCCCTCCTTGAAATTTGGAATAGAGACACTGAGGGGCTGAGTGTCAGCCTCTGTGGATAAACCCAGAACATAAAAATACAGGAGCTGTAACAGAGCCGTATTATAGATTGAATGTTGGAGAAAGCTAGACTTCTAAGGTGAGAGGCTGAAACCAGCATACAGAGAGGAGCAGACAGGATAGTGAGTGAAATTCCCAAGGGATTCTAGCCCATTCTGGAATGGGCCGTCTCTTGGTTGCACTTCTGCATTTGATCCGTGAGACACCGTCATGTTCTTTGAATAAATTCTCTTTTGTATTTGAGTTGGTTCAAGTTTGGTTCCCATTATTTGTAACTAAAAATCTTCTACCACTATATCAAAATTCAGTTTTCTCATTTCAGTGAAGGAAATTATACTAAACAGAAAGAATATGTAAGGGGGAAAGACTAAACTTAGTTTAAAAATTATAACAGAAATCAGTTGGGAATTATATGTATTAAAATTGATTTGGGGGATTGGTAGAATAATGCTGAAGGGCCGTATACACTGTTAATTTTGAAGTAATAGGAATTTTTTCATTCAAGATGAAGTAAGAGTGTGAAGAAAGAAAAATAATAAGTTTAAAAACCATAGAGGGTAGTCAGTGATTAAGCAAAGGACCAAATAGTTAAAATGGGATACCTCAGAAACCTATGAGTCATTCCTCAATGCTTTCTGAACATTGGCCATCATATCTAACCCATCTCTAAATGTAGTAGGTATATGAGGTTATCAATAGCTAAAATATAATTATTGTTAGTAGGATGCCTAGGATAGCTCACAAAGGCCTGTTGAACCCATAGTGTCTCTAAAGCAGTAATTGAAATTTTTAAAAGTATTTTTTATTGGTTTATAACATTATATAACTTTCATGTTTACAATTTTGACTTCTGTATACACTATAGCATGCTCACCACCAAAAGTTTAGTTTCCATTTGTCTCCATGCTATAGACCCCCTTTACCCATTTTGCCCTTCCCCTAATTCCCTTCCCCTCTGGTAGCCACTACTGTGTTCTCTGTATCTATGTGTTTGTTTTTGTTTTGTTTTGTTTATTTTATATTTCACATATGAGTGAAATCATACAGTACAGTATTTGCCTTTCTCCGTCTGACTTGTTTCACTTAGCATGATACCCTCACGGTCCATTCATGTTGTTGCAAATGGCAACATTTCATTTTTTTTTATGACTGACTTGTTTTCCATTGTGTGTGTGTGTATCACATTTTTTAAAAAATTAATTAATTTATTTTTGGCTGTGTTGGTTCTTCATTGCCACGCGTGGGCTTTCTCTAGTTGCGGTGAGCGGGAGCTACTCTTCGTTGCAGTGCGTGGGCTTCTCATTGCGGTGGCTTCTCTTGTTGTGGACCATGGGCTCTAGGCACATGGGCTTCAGTAGTTGTGGCTCACAGGCTCTAGAGCACAGGCTCAGTAGTTGTGGCACACGGGCTTGGTTGCTCTGCAGCATGTGGGATCTTCCCAGACCAGGGCTCAAACCCATGTCCCCTGCATTGGCAGGCAGGTTCTTAACCACTGCGCCACCAGGGAAGCCCCTATATCGCATCTTCTTTATCCTTTAATTTGTTGATAGGCATTTAGGTTGTTTCCATATCATTGCTATTGTAATAATTCTGCCATGAACATGGGGGTGCATGTATCTTTTTGATTAGTATTTTCGTATTCTTTGGATAAATACCCAGAAGTGAAATAGCTAGATTATATGGTAGATCCTGAATAGCCAAAGCAATCCTGAGAAAAAAGAACAAATCTTGAAGGTATCAAACACCCTGATTTCAAATTATATTATAAAGCTATGGTAATCAAAATAGCGTGGTATGGGCAGAAAAAACAGGCACATAAGTCACTGGAACAGAACTGAGAGCCCAGACATAAAACCACACATAAATGGACAGTTAATTTATTACAGAGGAGCAATGAACGGACAGTGGAGAAAAGACAGTCTCTTTAATAAATGGTGTTGGGAAAACTAGGCACTACATGCACAAGACTGAAACTAGACTACTACTTCACACATAAAAATCTACTTGAAATGAATTAAGGACTTGAATGTAAGACCTGAAACCATAAAATTCCTGGAAGAAAACCTAGGCAGTATGCACCTTGACATTGGTCTTAGCAGTACCTTTCTGGATCTGTCTCCTCAAGCAAGGGGAAAAAAGTGAAAATAAACAAATGGGACTACATCAAACTAAAAAGCTTCTGCACAGCAAAGGAAACCATCAACAAAATGAAAAGACAACCTACTGAATGGGAGAAGGTAATTGCAAATCATATATCTGATAAGGGGTTAATATCCAAAATATATAAAGAACTCATACAACCCAACAACAAAAAACAAACAACCTGATTAAAAAAAATGGGCAGAGGAACTGAATAGACATTTTTCCAAAGAAGACATACAGATAGCCAACAGGCACATGAAAAAATGTTCAGCATCTCTAATTATTAGAGAAATGCAAATGAGAACAACGATGAGATATCACCTCATGCCTGTTAGAATGGATATTATCAAAAAGTCAAGAAATAACAAGTGTTGGAGAGAATGTGGTGAAAGGGGACCCCTCATACAATGTTTTTGGGAATGTAAATTGGTGCAGTCACTGTGGAAAACAGTATGGAGATTCCTCAAAATATTAAGAATAGAACTAAAACCATAGTTTCAAGCCTTGAAATCTACTAAGACCCTGTGGGCCTTGAGAGGGACTTAGGGGATGTGGAGGGAAAGCGGA
>NW_006791108.1:20473-65932 GCF_000442215.2 Lipotes vexillifer | reverse complement strand
AGAGGACTCCAATTACTAGAAACTCCCCGAGCTCCATAGGGGAAGGCTTCTCTGACAGGTGTGTCCTGAGGTCTGCCATTCTAGTAGTGAGCATGGGACTGGGCAGATGGCATTGGAGAGGAGCCTTGGGGACCATTCAGGGGAAGAATAACCTCGTAAGCCAGCTGATAGGACTGGCTAGCATAAGTCCCTTTTCCTTTGTTCTGTGTATGTCCCTTTTGAAAGTGTGTGACTTTAGGAGAAGATACAGCTGCTCCTCTAGAGGAAGACCTTACATCTAGGCTATAGAGGTAACTGTACTTTGAGCTAGAATTTCTGTATAAATATTCCACTCTAAGAGGAAGAAGAAAGGCGTTTCCAAAGTTAGAAAGATTGGTATAGAAGCCCTCTGAACAGGGGAGCGAAGTCAACTTACGGAGGTGATGATAGACATTGCTGGAGAGAAGGGTGAAAGGTACTCAGGGAATGAAAAGAAAGAGAGAAAAAAACACAGGCTACTTGCCTGAGAATGAGGGACATGAACTTTGTGCGAGTTCAATGACCAGATTTTCTGACAAATATTCCCAGAGCCCGTAGCTCAGTAGAAGGGCCAGTAACTTTTCTAGAAAATATGTTTTGTTTTAGAAAGAATAATACGGTTGCAAAGTTAAGGAAAACCTGAAATCCTGAAGATATCAAATTATTTAAACAATTACTTGGCAGTGAGTTGTTTTCACGAAATTAGACAGTACACAGTGCTCTGAGAAAAGCATTTTTGTTAAAATTCCAACAAAGAGGATTGCCTGAAAGTAAACCCCAGTGTACTTTCCAAAGATTTTTACAAACACCATCCATGTAGTATGAAACACACGAATTCTGATGAGAACGTATTTTTCAGGAATTCATCACCCCCTTCCCTTTCACTGGGGAGGTGGCCTCTTATCCGCGGCTGTTGGATGTAACCAGTGAACCGAAACACTTGAAACCAATTTGCCAGTTTGAGAAGAGGTTATTGATTCTCACAGCATGTATCTCCTGGGAGAATGTTATTGTTTAACTCTACGTGTGGATGATTCTAGCCTCACGCTACTTTAAGTCAGGCAGACTGGGTGAAGTATGTGGATTCTGCTTCTTTAGTGAAGTTTTCAGGGGCTTTGAAAAACGTTTCATAGGTCTGAGTGCTGCCTTGAGTTTAAAACACCATCGTATGTGCTTCTCAGAAAATGTCTGGTTAGGTAAGAGAGATTTTTTGTAAGCATGTGCTTTATTTTTGAGGCGGGGAGTATGTTGGGAGAGAAATTGCCTGTGCACTTCTCCCGGTGCCAAGAAGACAATGAAAGTGATTGATAAAACACCAAATTAATCAAATATATTTCAGGGTCTTGGTTAAATGATCACTGTTTGAGCTGTTGGTGATTTGTTGTTCTCAGAATTGCAAAGCCCAATCAATGTTTTATTCATATCTTCTAGCATTATTGGTCACATGTCTTAAATTTCTGTTCTTGAAGTGAAAAGCTTCTTTCATCCCTGGTGGAAGGGAGGAACAGAGGGCGTATGGTATCAGCCGTACAACATACTCCCTGAATGATCTTGTGCATTTGTATTATTTTTCACTAGATAATAAAAGTTCAGTTGAATAGTTAATGTTCAACTCTGAGTGTGTGAAAAAACTCAGCATATCTGAGGTTAATATCTCCTCTGGGTGTTGTTTTAGAACAGATGTACGGTGGTGAAGCCACAAGCTGCTGAATGTTCCCTTTCAGATCCTGCACGTGTGTGTCTCACTCTACTGCAGCCACCATCCTATCCACTTTTTCCCTAGAAATATTATTATTGGCCCAGAGAAGGTTCATTTCAGCTGGAAGTGTGCCATTTTGAACCAGATCGAGCAGCCTTTGTAACAAGAAATGATTTGTTGTTCCCAGCTGTCGTTCATAAGGCGCCCATTATGAGCAAGTCTGCTGATAAATCCACGGCCGTAAGGAAGGATTTAATTTGTGACAAGGAAAATTTCTTTCTGCTGAATGCGGAGGGGCATCTCTGATTTTTATCTGTGTGGGTTTATGGTGGGAGACAGACCCTATGGGTATTTATTAACTTGAACTGAGGCATCTTTCTCATATATAGTTATGTTTCAGAACTAAAACTCCCTAGGTCCTCATTTGGGGGGTGCAACTGGTGAATAAAAGCATCAAGTTAATCTTTTTCTCAAACATCTGCATTTTTGACTTAGATTTTTTTCAACTGACAAGTGACTTCTCTTTCAGGCCCCATAGTTGATACAAAAGACTGTCATATGAACCAGAAAGGGTAACTGAAACCAAACAAAGGACCATAGTGTCTAGCCAAAGGCATGCCACAAGGGGTGACAAGGAGCAGACGTCTCAGTGAACAGGGCACGAGACCAGCTGTGCGTGGCCAGGTAGGAGGATGAGAAATATTTAATTTGCTGTGGTGGCACAGAAAGCTCGGGAAGCACATCGCCCCAACTTAAGGATCTTGTGTTATAATAATTTTTCGAAGACTGTATAGCAGGCACACCAGCCATGCAACTAAGATAGTTATGTTTCGAGTCAATTACACACCTTGGTGGTTAGCAGCTTGGGGACCTGTCTGCTGAATTTCTTGAGAAAACCTCCAGAGAGTCAGAAGTTACTCTAAGACTCAGGCAACTTTCGAGGTGTGAGATGCGTCATTCTTAGGTTTTAGACTTCCCTTGGGATTCAATCTGCAGCCAGTCTAGAGCAGGTCACCTGGAACTGAAATTCTTCTGAGACACAAGAACAGGGAGGGGTAATTATTATCAGGGAGGATGCACAGTGCACTTTGCCCTCTGCTCAAGGGATGAACCAAATTTAAAGGGTGGTGAGGACACTGGAAGAGTGATGTTTTTAATATATGAACAAATTTCCCCCTCTGGCAGCTCCTGTTGCCTTGACCTCTCCCCCTAACCTCATTCAGGCATCATTTATTGTATCAGGGAAAAAAGAGTTTCACCAAAGCACAGGAAAAATAAAAGCTTTTGATTTTCAAAAGTCAAGAATCTAAAGGCACTTGGCATAGAAATTATGAGTTGGACCAAGGCTTCTTACCTCTGAGAGAACATGCAGTTTTCCAGGTGTGCTGGTAAGGAGGAGGGAAGGGTAGGTGGAAAGGGAGAGGGGAGCAGAGAGAGCTCTCAGAAGCTGGTGGCCCCTCTCCCTTCTGAGAAAGAGGCTTTGGCCCTGCTTCTCAGGGGGAAAGGTGGTAAATGCAGAAACCCCACATGGCTTGGGGTGTCATGACTTCCCAAGGAGAGCCCAAGGAGACTGCAAAACCTCAGGATAGAAATGGCTGAATGGTATCTAAGGTACAGAGAGTCTGAGCTAGCTTCCTGGAGTTGAGTGCACACAGCACACGGCTGTGAGTCTTCTGTGTTCAGAAGTGCCACCAGAGTTATGACAAAGGACCCACAACCTTCGATTGGCAACTAAACTAGGGACAGGGACTTCCCTGGTGGCGCAGAGGTTAAGAATCTGCCTGCCAATGCAGGGGACACGGGTTTGAGCCCTGGTCCAGGAAGATCCCACATGCTGCCGAGCAACTAAGCCCTTGCGCCACAACTACCGAGCCTGCACTCTAGAGCCTGCGAGCCACAACTACTGAAGTCCATGTGCCACAACTACTGAAGCCCACGTGCCTAGAGCCCATGCTCCACAACAGGAGAAGCCACCGCAATGAGAAGCCCACGTGCCGCAACCAAGAGTAGCCCCCGCTCGACGCAACTAGAGAAAGCCTGCACGCAGCAACGAAGACCCAACGCAGCCAAAAATTAAATAAATAAGTAAACTGGGGACAGTCTTGGGGGGACTGAGCCCTTAACTTGTGGGATCTGACTCTACCTCTAGCAGGTAGTATCAAAATTGAATTGCATTGTAGGACACTCAGGTGGTATCAGAGGATTGGTTGGTGTGGGGAAAAACCCCACGTGTTTGGGTTAGAAGAGTTTTGAGTAAAAACAGTTCAGACCTTTTGACGTCTTCCCTATTTTCCAAGGCACAGTTCACATTTCACCTGTTCCCAGGCATCTTCCCAGGCCTGTCAGTTATTAGTTTATCTGTCGTCGTGTTTCTGTAGCTCTTCACCCATTCATTACAGCCCTTTATCAAAGTCAGCCTCGTACTGCAAGTTAAGTTAGGGTGAGCTTCTGGGTTTGAACCCCAGAAGTGTTCTCTCGTGAGTGCTTACAGCACCTGCCATGGATTTAGCATCCTAGGCTGGCAGGTGTTTTGGTGCCTGGTACGCAATAAAGCCTCAATACACAGTTGTCAAACTAAGTTGAATTTAAAATTCTAAAATACATAGTGAAACATGAGACAGATCCTTGAAAGAATGTTTCATTGGCTCTATCTTTGATTCCCTCACTCCCTGTCTTTCTCTTCCCCAACGCTTGATTTCAAATTTTTTCCAGCATTTGACACTTTTTTTTTAACATCTTTATTGGAGTATAATTGCTTTACAATGGTGTGTTAGTTTTTGCTGTATAACAAAGTGAATCAGCTATACGTATACATATATCCCCATATCCCCTCCCTCTTGCATCTCCCTCCCACCCTCCCTATCCCACCCCTCTAGGTGGTCACAGAGAACGGAGCTGATCTCCCTGTGCTATGCAGCTGCTTCCCACTAGCTATCTGTTTTACATTTGGTAATGCATATATGTCAGTGCTACTCTTTCACTTCAAAGAATCTTTCAGAGAACACCCATATAACTACCACCTAGGTTCTATAATGTATGTTCTATTATATGTATGTATCTATATATTTATGTAGTATTACTTGTTTATCTGTCCATCTAGCCATCAATCCAAATTAGGTTTTCCTCACTGCTTTTCACATACAACCAATGTTTGACAGACCTTCGACTCTGGAACCAGATCTGGGATTCATTCCTGGATTCGGCCCTTACTCGTTGCATGGCTCTGGGAGTGTTGCTTAACCTGCATCTGCTTCCCGCTCTGTAGAACAGGAGGCCACTGAAACCTATTTCACAGGTTGTGGTGAGGAGATAGTGTAGATAAAGGGCCAGGCACAGAGTGTGTGTTCACTACATAGTAGCAAGAGATAAAGTATAATGTAAATACTTATTTCAGCCATCGGCACTGGATTTGCATGGTCTGTGCTTCTAGAGTTCTTGCTTGCAGCCTCTGCTTCAGGCCTAAAAGGAAAAGAAATTCATAGGAGACAGTGAATCTCAGACTCTTCCTTGGTTATGAGCATGAGGTCCCTGGCTCCAAGAGGTAAGCAAGAGGAATCTGGGCTTTGGTGTGGAAGCTGCATTCTGAATTCCCCGGCACGATTAAAAGGCCAGCAGTAGACTCACCAGTTATCTACTTAACACCCACATGAGGTGGGGGATCATCATGCTTGCCTGAAATTCAGAAGAACCTTTTCTAAAAATGGAGAGGATTAGTAGAGACTATCGGGACTCTCCTGCAGCCCTAAACACCACTTCCTGAGCCCTTTGGTGCAGGGATTTGTATATTTCCTAAGTGTAGGCCCTCACTAGTACAGCCTTCCACTCTCAGGTGATAGAATAGCCTCAGATCAGGGAATCAGAATTATGCCCAGATCGTTTTGTTCCTGAAATGGCCCTGGAAAGCTGTAGCAGGAGTGTGGAGGATGAGATTTCCTTCCCCATGGCCTCAGACCAGTCAACATTGGGGATTGTTGCAAGACGGGAAAAAGGAAATCTCATTCTTTGTTTCCAGCCTGTGCTCTCACCGTGCCCATCCCCATGCCCAATCATGACGATCGCCTTCACAGCCCTTCGTTTAAACACGTTGAAAACAGGATGGTATGAATACTATGGTTTGAATGAATAAAACTGTGGCCTGTCCATATGAATTGATTTTTTGCTGCACACGTAGAGTTGGGTGGGGCTCTTGGTTTCAAATTTGTGTTGGTGTTTGCCAGTGGAATTATCCCTGCATGAACGGGAAAATGCCTAATGTTCTCCTAATGGTTTACAACATAGATGGCGTACCACGTTACTCTGTTAAAAAAATACCAAGTGCCTGCTTCCCCGCGATTCCACTCCCAACGCTGGGAGTCTGAGTCAGTAGGTCTTGGGATAGCCCACTGGAATCTACATTTTAAACATCTCTACAAATTATTTTACTTCACAGCCAGAGCTAAGAAGTATCTCTTTACCGTAAAGCTGTGTAGCGCTTCTTATTAAAAGCAGTGAGACACGAAGCGTGTCTTCTTTTGAGATTCAGAATCTTGCTTGACGTTTTCATTTTTGCTTTGTGTTCTACCAGTTGATGGGCATATAATGGAAAACTAGCTAAAACGGGAAGATTGGAAATACTTCCAAAGTAGACAAAGTTGGGCATGAAATAGAAATGACAACCCAGGAGAGCACTTGAGGAGACTCTCAGCTAAAGAAAAAGAAGCTAGTAGAGGTTCTCACAGCCAATAAGGAAAGCAGGCAGGGGATTAGCAGGCAAAGGGCATAACCTAGGACCACAAAGCAGATAGGGAGATGGAGTTACTGTCTGTTATCAATTCTCAAGCATCCGTGTTTCACATTTTAGCATCCCAGGCATCTGTTTGGGATGGAGCTGTCATTGTCAATGTAGAGCTAATTTTGTTGTTATTCTTGGTGGCATCACTGGACGACTTCACTTCCTCAATGTTTCAGTCAGCAAACAATTTAAGGACTGTTTGAAGAAAGAATAGAATCCTGGTTGTTGTCTGAAAACTTACTCTTGTCCTTTGCTGATTAGATCAAGAAAGCAACAACATCAACACCTTTAGATCAAGTGTTAGTTGCTTGGGGGAAAATTCTGGAGGTAATAGTGGAATACTTTTAAAGGTAATACTACATTTTTAATGGTCTCCGATGACACAGATACTAATATCACGTGAAAAAACAAAACAAATATGACAGTTTTGAGTTGGCGCAGGAAGGGTTAGAATCCAAATGTGAAGTTCGGGGTATAGTTCATTGGCAGCATTTTTTTCTCTCTTAAATGCCCCACAGTAGTTATGCGTCTTGTAATCAGCGGTGTCTTAGATTCAGTGGAATATGGTAGTTGTGTTGGTCTTTACAACTGAGAATACTGAAGAAAGTTCTCCTCTGAATTATCTCCTGCAGAAAGCATATATAAACCTATAGAGGAGGACCAGGGAATCACAGACCTGTGTGTGTCTAATTTCCATAAAGGATGTTCTCTTTGAAAAAAAGAGAGAAGAACCACCAGATATTTAAACAATAATAATATTTTTAAAGAAAAGAAGCTGGATTTCATTAACAAGGAATTATTCCTATTTTATTGGAATTTTTTTTGGAGAACTAAGTAAGCACAGGAACAGGAATTGATGGATGTACCCAGGTAGGCTTCCAGAATGTTTTTTTTTTTTTTTTTTTTTTATAGCTGGAGGCCAGTTGTTCATTACCCCCTGTTGGGTGGGAGTACCCTTGAGAAGCAGTCATTTTCTCTATAGTGGATACCTCATAGCAGAATCCCTCAGGACCCATAATCACAAGTCCCGCACCTCTTCCATATGCTGCCCTTTGAATATCCCAAGATAACTTTCATATAAACCTCAATTGGCTCTTCCTCAGGCGAAACATTTCTCTTCAAAGATGTACCATGATCTTTTTTTAATTAATTAATTAATTTTTATTTATTTGGCTGTACCGGCTCTTAGTTGCAGCTCGCGGGATCTTTGTTACCACGTGTGGGGTCTTTAGTTGCGGCGTGCACAATCTAGTTCCCTGACCAGGGATTGAACCCAGGCCCCCTGCATTGGGAGCGTGGAGCCTTAGCCACCAGACCACCAAGGAAGTCCCCATAATCTCTTTTTTTGAGGCCTCCCATCTTCCAGTTTCTCCTCTGAATCCCCTCCAATCTGTCTATATCCCTTATAACTAGGTAACATTGGTCCCAGTTTATCCAGGAGTCTTAGTTTATGCCTATTTTCCAGGCTTAATTATCACCTGCAAACCCTTTTATTCTAAAAACTGTCCTGATTAGAATATTATCATATGTGGTCAACCTACTTACAACCGACTGCACTATCTAAGGGTGGGCTGAGAAGTAAAAATGAGAGCAGGGCTTTCACTGTCCTCCGTCTCGGTAGTTGACACGTGCAGTCAAGCAGATGCATTAGTGACTTGAGTTATACATCCCACCATTGCCTCATGTGAGGCTTGTGGCTGATGGCACCCCTCAGAGCCATGCCCTCCCCGTACAGTACTGGTTCTGGTGGTTCTATGGCATTTGTTTCTACAAAATTTCATGGTGTTTGAATTCAGCCCACTGTCCAGTCTGTCAAGAACTTTGTCATCCAAAATGCTGTCTTATTCCTTCCAACGTGCAGCTACTGGAAGATGTAATCATGCTTTTCTGTGTCATTATCTAGGTTCTTGATTAAAAATATCGCATAGGATAATATTGTGGCACATCACCTCCTTCCAGTCTGACCTCTATTCACATCCTAGTGTCATTTAACATCACAAACCCACTTAATTGTAGTGTCATGCAGGCCATGTATTTCTTCCATTTGCATGATAATATTTTGGGAAATCTTAGCGAATGTGAATATCTATTTTATATTAGACTCAGATGTCTAATATAAAATGTCTTTTCTAACTATGCATGTTGAATATCAAATGTCTTTTCTAATCTATGCATCTAGGTCTTGGACCAGAAACTGGGAAAACAAAAACAGAGTTCAATCTAATGTGACTTCTCAGTGAGTGCACGTCTTTTTAGCTCCCATGGGACCTTGGAAATGTTGACTGACACATAGATGAGGTCAGTGCTCCATGAATATTTGTTGATCCAGGCACAATTTTTCATTGAGAAATAAGCAGAAGATCCTGTTCATGGCTCTTGCTGTGACAAAAAGCCTATTTCTTTACACCTGTCAAGGACATCTGCTTTGGGAAGTCCCACACACAGCTTAAGTCCACACCAGAGTATGAACTATTTGCTAATCATGTAAATATTATTGCTGAAATGAAAACATGATTGAGGCTGGAAGTGTGACCCGAATGCAGAAAGTGCCAGCAATTAATTAAGCATCATCTTTAAGTCTGGTGGTAGGTCCCAGGGTGTTAATCAAATCAAATATCACCAGGTGCTGAGAGAACAGGCTTTCAGGAAGCGTTTCCTATACCAAGGGGGAGAGGGAGGTGGCACTGAAATGGATTTTCTGAGGCTCCAATAGCTAAGGACACCTATAGAGGGATGGTGGTAAACTGCTTTGTGGATACATCTGTAACACAAGATCACACAAGCACTGTGTTGAGTCAGCTGAAATGGTGGAAACGGCCCAGATTTGGAAGCCAGATAGGGCTGGGTTCATCTCTTGGTTCTGCTGCTTTTCTTAGCCTTGGAAAGTCATATGATCTCTCTCAGCCTTAGTTTCTTCAGCTTTAAAATGGAGATGACAACACCTGTCCTGTAGGACTTTTGTACGCGTAAGAAAGATGGCAATGCCCAGCTTGCAGGGAGGATTCTATATGGTGCTTGTTAACGACTAAATGATCTCTGGTCCCCACTCTGCTGCTGCTCTCTCCACTTTGACCTTGGACATACCCTCAGCTTTTTAGAGCTTGCTCTTCTCCAGCTCTGAAGAGGTAGAAGTGGACCAGACAGTGTTCCAAGGATAAAAGCCCATCATTCTGTGACAGGGATGGAAATTAGGGCAATTTTGTGACAAGTAGAGTGAGCCATGGGGAAAGTGCACTGATACATGGGAGGGTGGTCTGGTCACCAAGGGTGACGTCCCACAGGGCCTTCATTTTCCCAACTCCGATCACCTCCTTCCCCCCAGAGCAGGCTGGAGGCCACTTGAAATGAGCTATCATCTCATCTCGGGTCCTTACCACCACACCTGCCTGGCTGGAGCTCACGGTAGAGCATGTTTGTGCAGGGCAGAGAGACACTCAGCTCCACGACAAGGGCACCTTGAAGGAAAAAGTGATTTTATAAAGCGGGGAAGGCCTGTCTTGAACTACTGGGGTATTTAAAATAACATTTCTTTTTCCTTTTTTTTTTTTTCTTATTGCAAATAAGAAAACCAGTACATGGTTGATGCTGAAAACTATGAACATACAGTAGTTTAAAACAACTGCCATTAACATTCTATGTATGTCCTTCTAGTCATTTATATACAAGACACAAATGACCTCACAGTATCACCCTGTCTTTTTTTTTTAAATTGATTTATTTATTTTCGGCTGTGTTGGGTCTTCGTTGCTGTGCGCGGGCTTTCTCTAGTTGCGGCGAGCGGGGGGCTACTCTTCGTTGCGGTGCGTGGGCTTCTCATTGCTGTGGCTTCTCTTGTTGCGTAGCACAGGCTCTAGGCGCACAGGCCTCAGTAGTTGTGGCTCATGGGCTCAGTAGTCGTGGCTCGTGGGCTCTAGAGCACAGGCTCAGTAGCTGTGGCTCACGGGCCCAGCTGCTCTGCGGCATGTGGGATCTTCCTGGACCAGGGCTCGAACCCATGTCCCCTGCATTGGCAGGTGGATTCCCAACCACTGCTGCCACCAGGGAAGCCCACCCGGTCTTATAGTATAGTTTTCTGGGTATATTTCCCCCTTCCTCATCACTGCTGTTTTAAGTTTTGCTGATCTCTGTTAATATAATAGTGCCTTGGTTGTTTAGCAGAGGTCTCCAAAATGGGATGCTTGCCCCTTGGGCACATGCAAGATAATCTATCAGGAAGCAGGAAGAAAATTTTAGAATTCCTGTTTATACTTTCACCTCTCCTTTTAAAAATTGTGTGTGTGTGTGTTTGTGTGTATTTCATAACAGGTAAAAATGTGTCTCGAGGTAGACAATCCAGAGCTGGGATGGTGGCTCAAGGATGCCACCAGGGACTGAAGCTCTTTCCAACTTTCTGCCCTTCTACCTTACATATAGGCCTTCACTGTCAGGCTGGAAGCCTCATGTTTGCAAGATGGCTGCCGCACATCTAACCTTTATATCCACATTCCAGACAGGAATAACGGGAAAAAGTAAAGGGGAAGGGATTTTCTCCTAGTGAAGCTTTGCTTCTTATTCAGAAAGGCATGTTTTCCTTCTCATTGGTCAAATGAGAAAAGTCGAGAAATTGACATTTTTAGCTTTTTGGCCTCTTTGACAAAGGAAGTCAAGGGCATAGGAAATGGTGAATTGTGCGGGGGTAAACCGTCCATAGGGTCTGCCACAGTCCTCTCCCCAGAAAAATGCACCCACAGGTACACACACATCCAACTTTGCCAGGCAGTTCCAGGGGGTTTCTCTAAGTGGGGGTTGGAGGGGAGCCACTCTATAGGGCCAAATTAAGAGAGAGCCGCTCAAATGGATCTTCAGCTCAGCCCAAAGCCAGGGAGCACGAGAGAAGCAATAGGGGGAGAAGACAGAAGTCAAAAGAGAAAGTGAAAATATATGAGTGGGAGGGGAAGGAAGAGAGAACAGAGTGGCCATGAAGGTTGTAAGTAGCAGATATGATACTAGCAGTAAACAAAAGAAATACAGTGGTGAAGAGAGGGGGGAAAAAGGATAAAGCAATACCACAGTGGGGAAAAGAGAAAGTCTTTTAAGTTTAAGGGAAGATGCTACTCTAAAGGATCAGAAGTCGCTCGCCGGCAGGGTCTGCGGGTGGCAAAGGTGGTGATGGAGGGTGCCAGTTAGTGAAAAGTTGGACCAATGCTGTTAACTTCTGTGGAGTCACAGAACATTCATTAGAAATTCAAGGGTGCTCTCCGGAAGGGTCTGGTGACTTGGAGATTTGAAGTCTGATAGGGAACAATCCAGCAAGATAAGGTCAGCTCTGGAGAATGCTGAAACATGGTGTTAAATCAGGTTTTGTAAGTAATTTCTGGTGGAGTTTATGATGGCAGCTTGCAGTCAGTTCCCTGATCGTAATCTTTGAGATTATACACGTTGCCAATGGCATACACACAAGCAGCATAATAATTAGCAGTGTCCCCTAAACCATCCTACAGGACCTATGGCAAACTTTCTCCAGCTGGAAAAAGTATAGATCCCTCCAGCATCTTTGGGCCATTATAAATTGCAGAAGCAAAAGGTTTTTAAGAACACAGGTGTTGGAGCCGTGTGTATTTTCTCTAGGGGGTCTTGATGAATCAGAGGAGGATATCACATTGGAAAATAAGTTTTTTTTTTAAAAAAAAAAAAAGGAAATCATGTAGCTGAAAAAGAATTCACTGACTTTTCCAGGGGAAGAAATACCTGATTTCTGAACACAGTTTATATCCTGAACAGTTTCCCAGAAATGACGGAACTGATTAATTTTTATAAAGCACTCCAAGTGTCACACAGCAAGTTTTGATGCTTCCAAGTGCCCAGAGAGGTAAGCAATTTAAAGGAGTTTAAGATTTTTACCTGTATCTAACTTGGAGGCCTGCCTAGTGAAACTGCAAATTTTGGGTTCAGGGTGAAGAGTGGTTTTAAAGACTGAGCTTCTGGAGTCCGACCGTGCAGTTTGGGATCCCAGCTTCATCATTTGTCAGTTGTGTGATTTGGGAGCAAGTTACTTCACTTCTCTGCCTTCACTTCCTCATCCATAAAGTGGGGATAACCACTTCATAGGATGGTTTAGAGGATTAAATGAGATAATCTACATGAAGCTCAACACAGGCCATGGCACATCCCAGACACTCCAGAAACACATGGACGGATAAACAACATTTTTTTTCTGAGTAGTTCCATGATTTTTCCTTTTAATTTTTACATCAGTACCATGAGTTTACCTAAAGATAAGAAACCATTTTTATTGTCAGCTCATTGTGAAAAATAGCATTAATTCCTATTAAGGTGTTCACCATCTTTTTTGCAGGCATCAAAATGATGTAATATTTAAAAGTGATCACACTTCTGGGTTTGAATCCCCACTTCTTGGCTCCAAGACTTTGAAAAGTTGCTTAACCTCTTTGGGCCTCAGTGGCCTTAGTTGTAAAAAGGGGGTTCTGTGTAGTTTGAGTTAATAGATACAAAGTGCTCACATCAGTGCCAAGTACATAAAAGTGCTCAACGTTGCTGTTAACCAAGCATTTTCCAGAAAAGAAAATGGAGTTGAGAGGTGATACCCCCAAATGGTTTTCTTCAACTTGTAGGTAACATACCGAACTTCCTGCCTCATAATATTCAAGATGAAAGTTTGAAAGATGCCTACATCAGGAATTTTTTCATAGCCAAACATTAAAAGCAAAGTGAAGGTCTACACAGACAGAGATGGCAAACATATGGCCTACCCCACCTGACACCCAGGGCCATGACAGACATTACTAATCCATTATGGCACTTTTACCTACTGAGTTCATGTTCACCTTTGCATTTTTCTCAACGGGACACTCTGCACAACCATTGTCAATTTGATTGGTGTTATATGACATCAAACTTATTTTCCATCCTTGTTCTGGTGTTATGTCTTCAGAACTGTTATTTTCCCCAGAGGATGAAGAATTGATAAGTTTTCAAGCAAACTCCTTCCACTGAAATTCCATTCAAATTCTTAAATGATGAGAGATAATCCTCCTTCAAACCCTTGAGTAAGCAGGGTGAGTTATATAAAAGAGAGCTGGCAGTACGCATGATCTGTTATTTGTGCTGCTTTGGAAGATGCTGCTAAGACAGATGACACTGATACCTGCAATTAAAAAAAAAAGATTTGCTGGGGTCTGAGGAAATCATTTGGAATATGGCTACTTTTGCCCTTGACTTGGTAAATAATTTTCCGGAAAGACAGCCAGGTATAGCACACAGCTGGGCATCTTTCATCTTATCTTAAGAGGAAGATGCAAATGACTAAATGTAAAGATGTTTCCTATATGTTGATTGGTGTATTTGTCTGCTAGGGCTGCCATAACAAAATACCACAGACTGGGTGGCTTAGATAACAGAACTTTATTTTCTTTCAGTTCTGGAAGCTAGAAGTCTGAGATCAAGGTGTTGTCAGGTTTGGTTTCTCCCGAGGCCTCTCTCCTCAGTGTGCAAATGGCTGCCTTCTTACTGTGTCATCACATGGCCTTTTTCTGTGTGTGCCCCACCTGCTTGGTGTCTTGTCTCTCGACTTATAGGGTCACAAGCCACATTGGAGTAGGACCCCCATACACTTGTGACCTCATTTAACTTTAATTACCTTCTTAAAGGCCACAGCTCCAAATATAGTCACATGGGAGGTTAGGGCTTTAGCATATGCATTTGGAGGGGGGGCATGATTCAATCCATAACAATTGGTGTGTACCCAAGTAACTCTAGATTCTATAGCATCTTATAATCCCAGCATTGTTACTTATACTCATCATCATGTGATTCTAGTTCTGCCAGAAACGATAGTCATGCTAGTTACACACTATGGAGACAAAGAAGTGTGTGCTCACCTTAGAAAAATTTCTGTCGCAAATCAACAAAACAGATACATCAATGGAAAATGGGCAAAGGTAGAGTCAAAATGCACAGAAAGAAAAAAGACAGAAAGTTAAGAGTATGAAGAAATGCTCAAACTCATTAATTGACAGAAAAATACAAGATAAACTGAGATATCACTTTGCATGTACTAGACTGGCAAGATGAGGATAATGCCAAGTGTTGGCAGGGATGTGCGACCACGGGAACCCTTATGCACTGCTGATGGGAAGGCCAACTGGTATAGAAGTTCTGCAGAGGATTCTGGTGGTAATAGCAAATTAGGTCTAGGTATACTTCTTGACCCAGCAAATCCGCCCCTGGGTACATATCCAGAAGGAATTCTCACAGAGTTTATTAAGGTCCTGTATGAGTAAGGTGACAAGGCATTTTAGCTTGTCTGGGACAGTTATAGTGTACATATGCTGTCTCCGTGGAATTATAAGAGCACCCTTTTGTTCCTCAAAAGTGCTCACCCTGTGTGTAAGGGTTGTCTTCACAGTGTTTCTGTGGTGGTAGGGGATCGGAGGCACTTTGGGGAGTGGAGAGGCAGAATGTGTTAGGTTCATGCTATTCAGCAGAAAGAAGTAAGAGACTAGACCCATGGTAAAATATATGGATCTTTAAACCATAGTGCTGGATGAAAAAAGAAGAGAGATTGAGGTTTACAGCAACAATATTTACACACTGTTAAAATCCGTGCATATAAAACTATATGTTTTATAAGAACACATATTAACAAAAGGGCTTGCGTTGAGCACGTTGAAATGGTTGCCTTGGGCTAGGTGAGGAATAGCAGTGGGATATAGGGGAAAAAAAAGAAAAAAAATAGTGAGGGGTCTTAAGCCAAAGATGATAATGAACCATTGAGAAGATGATTAACTTAGCCGTAGTATCTGAAATTGAAAAGGGAGTGTTCTGTCAAAATAGATTAAATTGAAGAATTTTTTAAAGTGTTTATTATACATTTCTTGAGAAATTGGCACTTGTTTGTTTGTTTGCTGGTTTATTCTCTGAAGCTCTGAAGGGCATTTAAGTCTGTTTATATAAGTATCTTAAGTAGGACCAAAAAAATCAAAGTAATTGAATGAGGGAGCACAATAGAGAGTATATAGAACTAGAAAAGTTAAGGCAAAGTCAGGTGTGAGGTTAATATCTAAAATTCACCCCCAAAGTCCTATAGATTTACTAGAAATGGGTCTCAGATTAGATGCTACACCAAGGAGATGCCCTCATATGCATGATCTACAATCATCTGTAGTAACAGCCACCACAAAACCACTCTAAGTACTAAGAAGCAGCCCAACTATTTCCCATTCTGAGATCAGAGAGAAATTTCTCCCTTGGGCTCTCCTAAGGAGGGCACCGTGTAATAGCACAGCGGCCTAGAAAGCTAATTTCGACTGAAAGACTCATCCCAAAGCCGTGTTGATTACCTAAATGCTAATTTACTCTCACAGGGTTTGAATTCCTTGAATTGCTGCAAAATAACTTGGTTTCAGTTCCGGTTGAGTTGAGGAAATGTCCCTGTGTATGCAGGAAACCTGTGGTCCACAGATGTTTGGGCTCTTCCACTGAATTATGAACCATAGGGCCAGAAATTCCCAGTCGTTACAGCAACAGCTAATGAAAGCAAAAAAAGGATTCTCCTTCCAGATTCCGGAGTGCTGTTGCCTTGGTACCCCTGAGGAGGGGGTGGGAGATGAATAATGTTTTCCTCTATCTTTTCCTGCATCAACTTTAGCAGCAATTAAATTTTTATTGACTGAAAACCTAAAATAGTCATTATTGTAGAGACTACAGAAAGTAAATCTATTTTGTGAAAACAGGTGTCACCAGAAGAGTGAAACCAACAAAGAACAATGCAGAATGGAAGGCTGTGGTGGCAGGCATCTGCAGAAAGAGTCCAGTCTGAGAGATAATCTCCAAGTAGACATTTGGGGTGTGTGGGTGTGGCAGGAGAGGGAAAGGGACAGTCTGGCGTTTCGGTACGTTTTGGGTTTGAAGCAAGTATAGTTGATCAAGTTCTTTTGAAGCTTGGTTGAAATAACCCCGGAGCACTGTCCAACTAGATTTGATTTTGTATTTATCAAGTGACCTCTGCTTATTAATTCAGATTCTAAGAACCTGAGAAAGGGAGGTATGGAAGATTGGTGCTAAAATAGCTGTAATGAGTTCCTTTCCTATATCATGTATGTGACTTTGTGACTCACCCCATTAATAGGTAGAGACTATTTCTTCACCCCTTGAATCTAGGCTGGCTTTATGACTTGTTTCGGCTAGTAAAATTTGGCGGAAGTGATGGTGCGCCAGTTCTAAGCCTAGGTCTCATGAGGTCTTGAATACTCCTCCGTATCTCTGAACCTTGCACAGCCATCACGGGAACACGCCCAGGCCAACTTGCTCAGTGATGAGAAACAAGGCCCATTCACTCATATTGCGATGGCTGATTGCCACGTAACACTAGACATGTGTGTGAGGCCATCTTAGATCAGCCGCCTATGGCCCAACCACCAGCTGACCGCAAGTGCCTGTGTGAGACCAGGAGAGATCAGCTGAGCCTGGCCCAGAACGGCGCTGCTGAATTTAGATGTGTGAGAAAAAACAAATGCTTGTTGTTTTACGTCTCTAAGTTTTGACATGGTTGTTATACAGCAGTAGCTAGCTAGTACAAGAGGGTTCCCTGGTATTAGTATTATAACTAATAAAAAATTTTGTCCACTATTTTAAATTAAAAAAATAGAAACAAAAATATTATAAGTGGAAAAAAAACTCACACCTTTGGCATTCTGTTCTGTGTTTTAGGATCTTATAAGTCAGTGAGCAGGAAAGTCCCTGAGAACCTGAGTAGCTTTGAATATGTGGACAAAATTGAGTTTCTGGACTTTCAAAATGGAAGATCAGACCCTAGACAAGTGGCTTTCAAAACACTCCCACCTGAGATTCTCAGCATGAGTGTGGGGAGACAGCCCTATTTCTCTCTTGGGAATAAAATCTCTAAAATTTAACAGTTACCATTTCCCCATCTCAGCCTAGTTGACATGACAGAGGGTTGTTTTCTCTTAGAGTATCTTTAATTACTCCTAATTAATTTGCTTTGCACCCACTACTGTAAATTCTGTAAGTTTCTTTCTTAGAGCAGTGTTTCCTACTCTTGGTTTATATTTCACCACCTCTCCTTGGGGAAATGAGAGGGGAATGTTCACAAATATACCTGTCACAGGGAAGCTGGAAAATCCCCACTTTTAATTGGGTTCTCCAGTGGTTTCTGTGACCACTTCTGACCCCCTGACATTTTCCCTTCTGTGAGTTTCATCATCAGTTTTACTGTGAAGAATTTGGTTGGGCTTAATGTTTGCAACAAGAGGGAGATGCATCACTAGACCTGGCCCCTCTCTCCCATGAGTCACTGGCGTCTGTTACGCCATGGCCAGCTCTCATTAGTGCCACTACTGCTGGGCTGGCAGATCTTTTGAACGCAGGAATGGAGGGCTCTGGGATTCACTAATGACTACTGGGGAGATGCAAGGGGAGGGTTACTGTCTTAGGGAGGTCATTGTGAAAATGCACCAGTCCGTTTCTTACAAGAAATGAAAGGTGATTTCTTTCCTTTCAGAACTGCTAAAGGAATTCTTAGGCTATCCATACAAGAAAATAAGCAGAATTTAGGGTTGAGTTTATAAAATATCTAGGAACGTTGGCAGTATTTTTGGGAAATTTTCCACGCTCTTTCCCCTTTTCAGAAATTAAAGAGTTCGAGCATTATGGTACAGTGATTTTGAGATGGGACTAGACAGCTTGGATTTGAGGCACACTTGGCTTCCTGTCTCTGCCATGTGAACCATATGTGGCAAGTTACTTAGGTTTTCTGAGTCCTCAGTTCTCATCTATAAAGTGAGAATGGTATAAATATGTCATGAGGATTAAATAATTTAAACGTGTGTAATTCCTAGCGTGCCTGGAGCATAAAGACTTGATAAATGCAGTTCTTTTATTTTTCCCTCTTTTCACCTTTTCTGGCTTTTAGTTCTGTTGTCGCTTGCTTGCTTGCCTGCCTGTATATGGGTCCAGAAATTTAAAAGTACAAAGGTGTCATCATAAAAAGGTCCATTGTTGCTTCAAAAAAATGTTCTTCCTGGTCATTTTCCTGTTTGCCTTGTTAAAAAACAAAAACATATCACTTTCTTCGCCCCCCCTTTTTTTTAATCATATGTGCTATTTGCTACTTATTATTGTTTCCATGAAGTTAGTAAATTCTCACCCCCTCCCCTAATAGTTAAAAAATAGGCCAGTATTAACTTCCTGTGGATTCAACATGAATCACTTCCTTCTAAAAAAGATTGTCAAATAGGCTTACTTCTTTATTCTAGGTAGCCAGTTTCCAAGAGAAGCAAAACTCTAGATTATAACCCATCTTGCATGTTTACACATCTATTGGGAGATATTTCATAATAATAACTATGCCAGTCCTTCATAATGTTTGGAATAAAATGGTCAAAGAGTATACCATGAAAACAGTCAAGAAAGCATTTAGGGGCTTCCCTGGTGGCACAGTGGTTGAGAGTCCACTTGCCGATGCAGGGGACGTGGGTTCGTGCCCCGGTCCGGGAAGATCCCACATGCCGCGGAGCGGCTGGGCCCGTGAGCCATGGCCGCTGAGCCTGCGCGTCCGGAACCTGTGCTCCGCAACGGGAGAGGCCACAGCGGTGAGAGGCCCGCGTACCGCAAAACACACAAACAAAAAAACCAAAAAAAAAAACCAAAAAAAGAAAGCATTTAAAATGGAGAAAAGGGAACTCATTTTGACTGGGCAATTGCTACATGCTCATCCCTATGCTGGGGTATTCCAAACTGTTGCTTTTACCAAAACCCTGCCAGTAAGTTTTTTATTTTATTTTATTTTATTTTTTATCGAGGTATAGCTGATTTACAGTATTATATTAGTTTCAGGTATACAACATAGTGATTCAAAATTTTTATAGATTATACTCTATTTATAGTTATTGTAAGATGTTGACTATATTCCCTGTGCTATATATCCTTGTAGCTTATTTAATTTATACGTAGTTTGTACCGCTTGATCCCGTACCCCTGTATTGCCCCTCCCCCACTCTCTGCACTGGTAACCACTAGTTCTCTATATCTGTGAGTCTGTTTCTTTTTTGTTATATTCACTAGTTCGTTTTATTTTTTAGATTCCACATATAAGTGATAACACACAATATTTGTCTTTCTCTGTCTGACTTTTTTCACTAAGCATAATACCATCTCGGTCCATCCCTGTTGTTGCAAATTACAAAATTTATTCTTTTTTATGGCTGAATAGTATTCCATTGTTTTTATATATACTACATCTTCTTTATCCATTCATCTGTTGATGTATACTTAGATAGCTTCCATATCTTGGCTATTGTAAATAATGGTGCTATGAACATTGGGGTGCATGTATCTTTTCAAATTAGTGTTTTCATTTTCTTCAGATATAGATCCAGGAGTGGAACTGCTGTATCATATGGCAACTGTGTTTTTAGTTTTTTGTGGAACCTTCGTGTTGTTTTCCACAGTGGCTGCACCAATTTACATTCCCACCAACAGTTCACTAGGGTTCCCTTTTCTCCACATCCTCACCAGTATTTGTTATTTGTGGTTTTCTGTATGTCTTCTTTGGAAAAATGTCTATTCAGGTCTTCTGCCCATTTTGTAATCAGGTTTTTTTTGATATGGAGTTGTATGAGCTATTTATATATTTTGGATACTAACCCCTCATTGGTCATATCATTTGCAAATATTTTCTCCCATTCAGTAAGCTGTCTTGTTTTGTTGATGGTTTCCTTTGCTGTGCAAAAGCTTTTTAATTAGGTCCCATTTGTCTATTTTTGCTTTCGTTTCCTTTGCCTTAGGAGACAGATAAAAAAAAAATATTGCTACTATTTATGGCAAAGAGTGTTCTGCCTATGTTTTCTTCTAGGAGTTTTATGGTTTCGGGTCTTCTATTTAGGGATTTAATCCATTTTGAGTTTATTTTTATTCATGGTGTGAGAAAATGTTCTAATTTCCTTTACATGTAGCTGTCCAGTTTTCCCAGCACCATTTATTGAAGAGACTGTCTTTTCTCCATTGTATATTCTTGCATCTTTTGTCATGGATTAATTGACCATAAGTGCGTGGGTTTGTTTGTTTTATTTCTGGGCTCTCTATTCTGTTCCTTTGATATATGTGTCTGTTTTTATGCCAGTACCACACTGTTTTGATTACTATAACTTTGTAGTATAGTCTGAAGTCGGGGAGGGGATGATTTCTCCAGCTCTGTTCTTCTTTCTCAAGATTGTTTCGGATATTAGGGGTCTTTTATGTTTCCATGCAAATTTTAAGATTATTTGTTCTAGTTCTATGGCAGCTTAGGGAAAATGGGAAAGCGTTGAAATAAGTGAAGCACAGGGGATTATTTAAGAGAGTGAAACTATTCTGTATGATAACTGTAATGGTGGGCACATGATATTATGCATTTGTCAGAAACCCATAGAACTTTATAGAATAAAGAGTGAACCTTAATGTATGCAAATTTAAAAAATCATTTAGTGTGTTGGGTATGTCAGGATGAAATGCAGAATTGTGATAAAACAATATAACTGTGCTACAAATGTGTTAAACAACCTCACTGAAGGGTGTGGAGAAAAAAAGGTGCTGACCTACGTAATCTCAGAAATGAGTGGAGTCTGTAAGACTAAAGACAAAATGAACTGTATGTAAGCACTCTACCCTAGTTGATAATGCTATGTCCCAGCAGAGTACAGATTAATGATTTTAATGCCACTATACATGCATACTGAAACTCAACAATTAAATAAATGCATGCACAATGGTGGGAGCCAAGTTTGGTTGGAGGTTACAGATAAGTAAAAGGAGGAGGCTGGAATCATCCATGTGATAACAGATTAGAGTTGGAGACATCAATATGGACTCATGTTAGCTTAATATAGACACAGATGGTTATATATAGAAATACTTACACATATGTGTATATACATGGGTTAGTGTACATACCTTTGTACTTCCTTGTTCTGTCACCTGAGAGGACCTAGAGGCAATGACACCCCAGTAGCAATGAGCATACCTAGCACCCAGATCTTGGTTTCTAACATTATTCTCCAACAAAAGGAACCAGAACTTGGATAAATGGCTGATTTTAGGACTAGGGTAGAAATTAAACAAGATGAGCCTGGAGCGTCTTATAGCGCCAAAAAGAAAGTGCTCAGAAAAACAACAACAACGCAGTGATGGGGATGTGTCAGAGGGACACAGCCACCTGAAGGAGCTCCCAAAGGCCAAGGCTGGAAATGGTAAAGCAGCAAAATAAATGAAGCAGTGTAGGGTTGAAACCCAAAGTAGAAACTAAATGAGTCCACACTGATACGAATCAATTATTGAATAAATAAATGAAGGAAAATAGACAAATTTTCTGTACTAAAGAATTCTAAACATTTTGTGTAGATCCTATACCCTCAGGGAGGTGGAATAGAATCCCCCATGTCTTAAGTTGGAGTTGAACATAGTGACTTATTTCAAAAGAGTACAGTATGAGAAAGGGGAGCAAAGAGCAACTTTATACCAGAGAAACCTGACAACACTCTCTCAGCCAAATGAGGACCAGCGTCCGTAGTGATGTCATATTGATATATGTACCCTCGATCTCATGTCCTGAGAATGGCTCTACCTCTGTGGTCTTCTTCCCCAAGCGTGTAACCCCAGTCCAATCATGAGAAAAACAGCTGACAAATCCCAATTGAGGGACATTCTACAAAATATCTGACCAGTACTCCTCAAAACCGTCAAGGGTATCAAAAACAAGGAAAGTCTGTGAAACTGTGACAGCCAAGAAGAGCCTAAGGAGACACAACAACTAAATGTAAATCCTAGATGGGATCCTGGAATACAAAAAGGAAATTAGGAAAAAACTGAGGGAATATGAAAGAAGTGTGGACTTTAGTTAATAATAATAATGTGTCAATATTGCCTCCTTAATTGTAACAAATATACCATACTAATGCAAGATGTTAATAACTGGGGAAACTGGTGTGTGGAATATGGGAAATGGCTATACTATGTTAGCAATTTTCCATAAATCTAAAGCTGTTCTAAAATAAAACATTTACATAAAAGAATCTGCAATGCCCAGTACTACCCTGAGATTGTGATTTAACTTGCCTGGTTTGTAGCCTGACCCTTGGGACTTTAAAAAGCTGCCCAGGTGATTCTAATATGTCGCCAGCAAGTCTTACTGCTCTAAGGGAAGTGAGGGTTTTTACAACCAGCTGCACTTCTCTTTTCCTTTCTACGTATAATAAATGCTCTGACCTTGTCCCTAGTAAAATAGCAGTGTGACTTAATGATTTCGGTTGCTTGAATAAAGCAGTTCTTTAAATGTACAGCCAGCAATATGGAACTTAGTGATATTCCCTATTAAATAAAAGAATCTTGTCCAAGAAGCTCAAAATACCATCAGCTGTTTAGGTAAACAGGGTAGGCTAGACTGTTGAATGTATCATTGGTTTAAATCTGTACATAGTGGCAATGCCTTTAATTTCTCTCTGCAGTGCTATGCCATATGCCATGTGTACATGGAGGTAAAAGGTCTGCTAAGTTTTAGGTGCAAAGGTTTGGCTTTAATTAGATAGGAGGCTTATTTTCTGGGGTTTGATTGTGACGAATGAGGTAAAAGCATCACGTGCTGGCAAACACAGCTTAAATGTTCAGGGACTTAAAACTGACCTGAGCCATCAGTGTTTCTCATGCAGGGAACCTGGCAGCAGGGGTTCCTGTGGATCATATCTGGCACTGGCGATGATTGGCTCCACCAATCAGTGAGGAAGGGGTCCTACTGACCCCAGCCCCCGGACCAGCTTCAGTGAAGAGACAGAGGTGATGGAGCCCTGGTTCCTCATGCACAGACAATTATGGTACTTAATTTGAAACTGGTGAGAGTGTGTGTTTGGACTTAACTCTGTTTACTAAAAACCCTAACAGGCCAGGAAATTGCTTCATGTACATTAAGGGATGCAAAAAAGATGTATTTTTCCCATCACTTCTCTTCATCAGAAATAGTCATTAATAGGAATTCCTACTATTTTTAAACCTATAACAATATTAACAAACCAGAAAACATTTGTTGATTGAGTCTTACACTATTCTAGGCACTGGGGGAGATATTTAAAAAGTTAAAAAACAATGTTGGCTTTTTAATTCATGCATCCAAGCAGTGCTTAATTGAGTGCGTATCACATACAGGCATCTGCTAGGTACTAGAGATTTTAAAGAGTAAACAAAAAACTAAGATTGGTCTGCTTTATCAAGAAACCCATAGTCCAAGAACTTACTGTCTAGATCAGTGGCTCTCAACCAGGCGTGATTTTGTGTCCCCCAGTGAATACTTGACAATGTCTGCAGAAATATTTTGTTGGCACTACTGGGAGAGTTGGGGGGATGCTACTGGCATCTAATGGGTAGAGGCCAGGGATGCTGCTAAACATCTTCCAATGCACAGGACAGTCCCCATAACAGAATTATAGGGCCCAAAATGTCACTGTGTCGAGGTTGAGAAACCCTGCAAACCCACTGTGCCCTTCACTGGAAAGAGAACATACTCTCCAGGTGTGAATTAACAAAGCCTTAAAGCCACCTCCTGCCCTCCCTTTACCAGGTGAGGTTGGAACAGGGGAGGGTCCCTAGCTGAGGGGAGAGTAAATGTCACTGCCCTGCCATTCAGAGGGGTTATGGTGGCCCTGCTCAGAGGAAGGTCAGCTATTCTGCCATCAGGTCCCAGCAGTAACAGCCCAGGCCAAAAGGCACGTCAGGTTAAATCAGGCTGCATCAGAGAGATGACCTGAGCTTGCTTTTTATTGAGAGCAGCCAAGTTTCTATAGTCAACCCTGGAAATGCACAAATCCTTTTGAATAATATTACTAAAGGCCGAGGACGCTCTTACAATTTACACATAACATTTGTACCTAAGTTGAAACTGCTGTAAAATTTTTGTGTCCTCTTACTTATGCGTATGTATTACCTCTAAGTTTAAATATGAAAAATGGCCTTAGAACCATGCCGTTCCATATAGTCACTAGCCACATGTGGCTATTGAAATTTACATTAGATGAAATTAAATAATATTTAAAATTCACTCCTCAGTCACACTATTCACATTTAAAGTGTTCATGAGCCACATGTGCCTATTGGCTGTTGAATCGGACAGTGTAGAGATAGTGCATTTCTGGCATCACAGTAAGTTCTATCGATAGCACTGTCTTACAAGCCATTTCCAAGGATCCTCACCTGTATTAGTTATTGCTTTTTTTTAAAGGCTTGTTTTCTAGCAGCTGAGGCATCAGGGTGAATGCTTTGCAATATCTCATTATCACCGTCTGTTAGAAAGACACAGACGTGTTCTGCTCGGGGGGGACCATCTCTTGTCAGACGTGGTGTTTTGTGAAGGTTTATGTAATGGATGTTGAGTAATGTATCAGATGATTGAAAATGATTTTCCAGAAGGTATAACAATGTAAAATTCAAGTAGATAACCTTCATCAGGCACTTTTGATCTAAGTCAAGTGTGTATTGTTAAATATTAATTCCATTAAGGTGTGTCAGCAGGGAATTAAGATATGTGACCCAAATATATTTCTTTCTAGTAACTGAGTGTAATAGGGAACTAGTGTTTAGTAGATCTCAACTGGGGATGGGGCAGGATGAAGGGAGGAGGGGGAGGGTCGAAATGACCTAGGGAGCTCTTTCTTGCAAAATTCATAGGGTGCCATCACGTAAGGTTTCTCAGAATGGTGAGGTGGGTTGTGGGTAAGGAGGGTCTTGCACATGTATATTTTGAAAAAGTTCCCCATGTAATTCCAGTCTAACCAATCCAGTGTATTGTTTAGAGATATGAACAGGAAAATTCTGTGTCTCTTCCACTGTATGATGGGGTGGTGATGGGGGTTAGGTCGGTGTGACTTAAAAAAGACACTTGGTCCCCACCTCCATATATGATTCCACTTGGGTGGGCCCAGATATCCACTCAGTTCTCTCTCACTGTCTTTCTTTCCAGCGACCTCTGGCCATGGCCATGACCGTCTTCCCTTCCCCCTAGGTCATTTAGAATGATCAACTGGGTTTAGAACAACTGCCTTAGGCATTTCTTTCCACTATCAGGTGTGTCTAGCAAGCTTTTGCAAGTGATCACAATCTGTTCTTGGACGCCTTTTCTGATCAGTGCCTGAAACGATGCTGTTGATCAAAGGAGGTGTCCCGTGCACAGAGGATGCACTGGCCAGAGAGGACACTCAGCTGAGGAGATTCAGGAGCCCCTTTCCCCAGAAAGATGGGTCATGGGTGTGTGAACAGCCTAAAAATATTCTCCAAAGGGACCTGATCAAGCCTTTGGATAACTGTTTAGGTTGAGGCTTCAGATTTTGGTCATAGAGCTTTGGCTCATTTTGTTAATATTAGGAGGCTGTTGCTGTTAGAGAAGCCTCATGACAGTCCAATCCCATTGACAGCTATGTCTGCTGATGGATGGAAAACTTCACTGCTCTTCCCCTAACCCTCATTTTTTTTTTTGATAGATAAGAAGTGATTTATTAGAATAGGACACTTGTGAGGTTTACAAGCAGGCGGGCGAGAGGGTGCTGCCCTGAGAACTTGATGGGCTACATAAAGTAGAATTTCATACTGTATTTTCAAGGCATATCAGCCTTGAATGGATTTGTTTGTTTTTCAGTTTTGTGGGGTTTTGGGTTTTTTTTTCCTGTTAATGGATTTAGAATATCTCTACTATGTTCTGTATTTTCTTCATCCCTGGTTTCAGATTTTCTCCTGGCAGAGATCCAGTTTTCCCTGACATGTAAAATGCTGGTTACCTTGGGATTTTAAAAGTGTAAGGTGGGATTCATATCATTGGGAAACTATCCAAAACATAATAAAGTCCTTCTGGTGGCATGTTGTACAATATATTATATAAGCAGAAATAGCCTACCTCCTCTAGCAAATGTCCAGCCCTAGCTTCCTACTTCTGTTTAGGTCTACAGAATCTGTTTGTAGTGAAGGTGACAAGAAGGGATACAACTCTGAGGAGACTGGGGCAGGTTGTATATCAGTAGTTTAGGTTCCTTCTCTAAAAAATCTGTGTGACTGTTTCTCCTTTGAGTCTCTCTGTGCTTTGGATATCAGAGGTGTGAAATGCCCTAGGATTCTATAAGCCAGTCAGCGTTTGTCTTCTCTAGATTATCTGACTGGAGGGGAAGGGGAAGCTTAAAGCCATGTATAGTTTTGGCTTAAAAAATTGAGCAGTCTTTCAAAAGGAAAGAAGGGAAGGAGAAGGAACTTTAGAGTGACCCACTGGAGACTGTATCATTCATTAACAAATACAGAGTGTCTGTTACGTGCCAGACACTGTGGTACAACGTGCTGGTGTGGCATGATAAAAAGATATATTTGGTGTTTGTCCTGGTTCCTGGCACCTAAAATGCTTGGAATTTCCAGTGATAGGAGTGTCTTTTGTATTCTAATGAGGTGACTATAGATGGGGTACTTAGAAAGCTTCAGGGTGGGGGCTGGTCCCCAGAGGAGCCAACCATGTGACTAGAGGAGTAGAACTTCAGTCCCACCTCTAACCTCTGGGAAGGAGAGAGGGACTGGAGATCGAGTTCAAGCACTAATGGCCAAAGATTTAGTAAATTTAGAAGCTTCCAGGTTGGTGAACACGTTGACGTGCTGGGAGGGTGGTGCACTTGAAAAGAGTGTGGAAGCTCTGTGCCCTACTTACTCCTGTACCTTGCCCTATGCATCTCTTCCATTTGGCTGTTCCTGAGTTGTACTCTTGATAATAAAACTGTAAGAGAAAGTAGAGAGCTTCCCTGAGCTGTCAGTTGTTCTAGCAAATTACTGAACCTGAGTAGGGGTTGTGCGTAACTCCAGATTTATAGTCGGCTGGGCAGAAGTGAAGGTCGTCTGGGGACCCCATTTGCAGCTGGTGTCTGAAGTGGGACTGAGCCCTTACCTTCTGGGGTCTGTGCTAACTCTGGGTAGTTAATGTCACGTTGAATTAAATTATCGAGCACCCAGTCGGTGTCAGAGAACTGGAAAATTGGTGTTGGAATGACACAGCTGGCGATAAAATGGTGAACAAGAGCAGACATTTTCTGCTCTTACAAAATTTACAAATATTTCTATGAGTTTGTTGGGTTACGTAGCACTCTGCTGTATGTCATCCAGTTGCCCCTTCAGATCTACTCACCCTGGTCTTTACAGGCTGACTCTTATGGACCACGTCAGTGGGCACCCTGTTCTGTCTCTGGTTGAATTTGATCATTGGAGAGCCCTGGCAGAACACTGAAGGGAGGGGGGTGAGTGAGGTCAGGGTACTTATCCTCCTTACTCCGTCCTTGTGGGGACACCTTGGCAAGGTCCCTAGATGGAAAACCACTACTCTTTTCAAGGCAGTCTTCTCTATATGGCTTTCTTTTTCCAGGTTCTGCCAACCCCTCCTCCTTGTCTCCTTGTACATAGGGTTGCTAACAGTGGCTCAGCTCCCAACCCCAGATTATTGCCCACAATTCCTTGTGGTTTTATTTCAGCCTGCGTACACCTTTGTAAAAAGTTCCTTGGTAAATAAGCCTTTGAATTATCTCATTAGAGTATTCCATCTTATGGGGACCCTGATTAATACAAGCACTGTCCATTTAAATGTGGGATTGATGCTTGCCAAGTATGTTGATTTTTGTTTTGATATAGTTGATGCTACTATATTATTGTAATATAGCCAGCTGCTTCTTAAGAAGGTCGCCCTATCATTGCTTCTTAGTGATGGTAAAGTCATATCATAGGGCTTCCCTGGTGGCGCAGTGGTTGAGAGTCCGCCTGCCGATGCAGGGGACGCGGGTTCGTGCCCCGGTCCGGGAAGATCCCTCATGCCGCGGAGAGGCTGGGTCCGTGAGCCATGGCCGCTGGGCCTGCGCGTCCGGCGCCTGTGCTCTGCAACGGGAGAGGCCACAGCAGTGAGAGGCCCACGTACCGCAAAAAAAAAGAAAAAAGAAAAAAAATCATATCATAGACTAGAATGCTTATCTTCATATTTCCTTTGGCAGGAGAGTATACATTCAATGAGTTAAAGAGAAGGAACGAGCACATCAGTTCTGTTTTATAGCATTTAGAATTGCAATTTCAGTTGCCAAAATGCCCTTCTTACCAATTATGATTCTGGCATTAATGCTATATTCCAGGCTTTGAAGGTGCATTAATAGCCTGGGATATATACCAAGATGATAATACTGATGTGAGGTCAATAAAGGTTGCACAAAGTCATTGTTATTAACTGGTTTATTGGTGAGATGGAACAGGATAGTAGCACCCAGAAGTTCAGTAGTTGTGCCCGAAACATATTTTCTTTCATGATAAACACTAGAAAGAAACAGAGAGGAAGAGGGGGAGAGAACACCCAGAAATGAGTTGTGAAGAGAGCACAAAATGTGTGCTTTTATTGTTTACAGAGGTTCTGCAATGGGGAACCGTGTCATGAAACTTACATTTGTTATTACTCTCTCCATCTGAACCCACCCCAGCACCTCCTTGGAACCTGTTGTAAGCCAGTTTTTTCAAATGATGAATTTCCTGTAGAAAGGGATGAACTTATCCATTTGTAGCCTTTCATCAGAGTTACTTTGACCCTCCTTTCTTCCTTATTTTGCTTCCCAAAGTCATTACTGAAATATAAATTAGGATGGCCAGACAGGATTATCAAAGATGGTGTCAGTTTGTCTGTAATCCATTGTTCTGTAGACAAGAGGGAAAGCTTTTCTCAGAAGATGGTACATGTTTATATCTCAGAAGAACTAGTGAGAGGCTGTAATCATCCTTAACCATTAACCACTAGAGATAAAAGCAATTTCAAAGGTCATCTGCCCCCTAATGCTATAGGTGAGGAAACTGAGACCCAGAGATATTAGACAACTTAGCCAAGAACACAGCTGTATTAGTTTGCCAGGGCTCTGTAACAAAGTACCGCAGACTGAGTGGCTAAAACAACAGAAATTTATTGCCTCCCAGTTCTGGAGGCTAGAAGTCCAAAACCAAGGTGTTGGCAGGGTTGGTTCCTTCTGAGGCCTGTGAGGGAAGGACCGGTTCCAGGCCTTATCTCTCCTTGGCTTATCAATGGCCATCTTCTCCCTGTGTCCATTCTCATCATATTCCCACTTCGGTGTGTCTGTGTCCAAGTTTCCTCTTCTTAGAAGTCCACTAGTCATATTGGATTAGGGCTTACCCTCATGACCTCATTTTAACTTGATTACCTCCATAAAGACCCTATCTCCAAGAGAAAGTTGCATTTTAAGGTGCTGGGGGTTAGGACTCCAACATATGAATTTGGTGGAGGGACACAACTCAACTCATAACAATAGCTGTCTAAAGACTGACTAGAATTTTGGTCTTCTGATGCCCTTGTTAGGTTTTTTCCCCTACTACACCATGTGCCTTTTAATATTCTTGTTCCCTTGGACACACAGAAGATCATTTTCTTTTTCACAGAGGTAGGATACAGGGATGTGATTAGAACCTCATATTTCACTGTGGAGGGGATTGGGGAACTAAGATCCCACCAGCTGCGCAGTGCAGCCAAAAAATGACAATAGTCTTTAAAAATCACAGCAGATTACATAGTCACCGTCTTTAATTTATTAATAAGTATTCTAAAATAATGGGTTTTGGTTCCTATCCCTCTGGTTTCATTTTCTAGATGATGTGAACAAGTATCATTTCTGCGGTCTAGTGTGCTCATTTTGAAGGAGGGAAACCTGATGATCAGAGAAATAACACGATCAGCCCAAGAACACATCAGTCTAGCACTCTCCGCTAGACTAATGTGCTTTTCACCCAGGACAGCAGCTGCGATGTAGAACTTGGGAACAGTGGACTAACTGGCATTTCTTACTATCTGCTGACATCCACTAGGGGTACACATAAAATGGCACGGGGCCTACTTAACCAACTCATACACTGTGTCTCTTGGTACTTAAAAGAGGTAGAAAGGGCTTCCCTGGTGGCACACTGGTTGAGAGTCTGCCTGCCGATGCAGGGGACACGGGTTCGTGCCCCGGTCCGGGAAGATCCCACATGCCGCAGAGCGGCTGGGCCCGTGAGCCATGGCCGCTGAGCCTGCGCGTCCGGAGCCTGTGCTCCGCAACGGGAGAGGCCACAACAGTGAGAGGCCCGCGTACCGCAAAAAAAAAAAAAAAAGAGGTAGAAGTTTATAGGATTTCCCCTCTGTGCCCCTTCCCCTAGCAGTTTCCCAAAGCTTATCTCTTGCATCACCAGCCTTTCAACATACACCAAGGGAGAAATTTCAGTGGTTAAAGAAATTCGAAAGATGCCACACACCGCATCCCTCTTGTAGCTACTCATCATGCATTCTGGAATACAGAAGGCTTTGCAATGTCTTTCAAGAAGAAGCATTGAACTTCCTTTAATCAGGTGTTTCCAAAGTCATCTGATTAGGGAACCATTTGTCCATGTAAACCTGTAATTTGCAAGCAACACATTTTGAGAAATCTTGTCTAAAACTTGCATAAGTTGAAGAGATATATACATTGGGAAAGAATTTAGAATAAATTTATAGGAAATAGAGCAAGAGACCTGCAGAGATCTCTCTCTAGATACTTGTGTGACAGTTCTTATAATCTCCACCAAATATTCCTTATGGCTGATTAGCAGGGGTGGAATACTAAGCTGGACTGGCCAGGCTTTTCACTCATTAGGATCTTTCTTAATTGTGAGGGTATGGGTGACTGTTTTTTGTGTATATGTATGTGAGCGAAAGGGGGAGAGAGAGAGAGAGAGTGTGTGTGTGTCCCGGAGAATCAGATGGCTTAAAAAAGAAAAAAAAGTACTGGGCTCACAATCAGAAGGCCCGATATGTTTCGGCCTTTGTCATGGATGTGAGATGTGACATCTCCTCAACTAGTGAGTATGGGTGTTATTGCACAAACCCCATCCCTCTGTCACAAGGCAGGCCTTTAGTACCCAGCGGGCCTCCCTGTACACTGGGGATCTCAGCAAATACTGTCTGAAGGTGAAGAGGGGGAGGTTGTCAGGCTGATGACTTAACGTCTAAGCGTTTGGGTCACCGCAGGGGGAGCAGAGTGTTTGGTCCACAGGGCTGTCATTCCTGAGGGAGATAGGAATGGGTTGTCTAACACCGTACAGCAACCATGCAGCGCAGCCTGATGGGCCATGCAGGATGCTGGTAGTTAGATGCTCCTGTAACGAAGACCGTCTGGTTTTGAATAACAGACACTATCTTTGAGCCAGCTTAAGAAAAAAAAGAAAATATATTGGGTAGATATTTCAGCATCTGATGGAATTTAAACGCTTGGAACAGCCAAAGCTTCAGAAACTTCAGAAGCATGATGGCTCAAGGCGTCTGCTTTTCACTCTCAGTTTATGTGAGCCTCAGCTCTAATTTTGGGTGAAATGTCCACTCTAGGCCATTTAGTTATGATATATCAGTTTGTTCGGCGGAGCGTGGCAACACCTTGATCTCATGGAAAATGGGTCTTTTTCTCCAGCCCCAGGGGATGCAGTGTGACAATATAAACCATTCACCGTGATCTCATTGTCCTGTGTCAGGAACTGGTCTAGGGGTGGCCTTGTGACCCAGTACTAAGGTAGGAGATGTAAATAGAAGGGGGATGGATATAGATTCTGGAAAAGCTTTTATTTTCCCAATAAGAAGGAACAACACATTCACAAGGCACAGCTCTTTCTCCCTTTGCTTTTCCCCTTCTTTGGAGTTCAGACATGATGCCTGGTGGTGCCGCAGTCATCTCGTGACTGTGATGTGACAAGCACCAGATGAAAGTTGTGTGCTAGGAACAGGGATTTGAAAGGAGGGAGAGCCAAGATGTCTTTACAGTAGGGCTGCCACACTGACACCGGACCCAACACCTCCTGATTTGTTCTCGAGAAAAATGATAACCCCTTCGTTGAAATTACAGTGCACTACAATAGGTTGTTGTTATTGTTGTTACTTTGCAACCAAAATCATTCCTAAAATATAGATGTCGGGAGCCAATCTCTATGTGTCAGAGTGATTCTCAGATCTTTAATGGGGGAGGGGACAGAGGATGGCTCATGAAATGGGGAGAGGTGCCTATGAAAGCCCCCCTGGAGCCGTGAATTCTTACCACTGCTACACAGCACAGAGAGGGGAGCCCTCTTTGGGCTGGTCCGCACCTGTCCTAGATGGAATTAACTCATTAACTAATGCATTAATTTTGCTAATTTTTTATTGATCCCTTATTATCTGCTAGATATTTTTCTAGGTGTTGAGAGCAGATTGGAGAAGACACAGGAGATGTTGGTTCTCAGTAACGTTTTACAGGGGAAATAGACAATAAACCAGAGAAATAAATGAACAGAATCATTTCAGATAATGAGAAGTGCTATATGAAATATAAAATGGAGTGTTGTGATAGAGAGTTTGGGAGGGTGTGTGCATAGAAGGCTTAAGAAAGCGATACTGGAAATAAAACTAGAATTGCAGAAAGGAGCCAGCTGTGTGAGACCCGGGGGCCAGGCTTTTCGGAAGGGAACAGCCAGTGCAGAGGCCCTTAGGCAGGGATGAGCACGGCCTGCTAGAGGCACAGACTGAATTATTAATGGGCGTCCAGTGCACGGTGATTCGGGAGGCCACCCGTGCTCATCTCATTGTGACCACACTGGCCACTCAGCTTGCGGTCATTATGATGGATCTCCAGGTTGCTGACAAGGCTCCATGCTGCATAGGTGACTGTTCCTATCATCTGCTTCAGGCTGGGATGGGATGGCTGGGGGAGGGTCCATGTAATAGACTGTGATCAGAGTGACTGATCATGCCCTTTCCCTTTGAGAATGGACCCATCGTTCTCAGCCACAGCACGTTGGCTCCCCAGGGGGCTGGCTTCCCCTGGAATGGGTCAACCCTATTCTGGAGGGGCCGGCAGAGCATTCAGCTGGCACACAGCTGCTTCAGGACCACACTCCAGTCACTCCCTCAAGTTACATTTGCCACATTTGACGTGTCTCCCTGTGGAAAGACGTGGCTCTGGCTCCCAGCCTGCTATGCCTGGTCATACCCAACATCATTTTCAAGTGATACTTACCAGTGAAGCAGTCACATGAGATCATAGGGCTAGAAGCTCCCTCAAAGATCGTCCTGTCCTGCATTCCTCATGCGTCTGGCATTACCTAGAACAAAAGTGCTGGAATGCCACCACCCCCATTTCTAGCAGATTGCCTGCTAAACCAGATATCCACCTGGTTCCGGTGCAGAATCCAGTTCTCTTTAACACGTAAACTTGGGGGCAATTAATTATATCTTGGAGCTGTTAGATTTTCCCATGGATCCTGTGTGATTGGTGGGACCCTAGGCATGTGTTCACCTTAAGAGGGTAAGGTGGTCCGCAAGTAGCCAAACTACCGTTTAAAAACTCTGGTTCACTTCTCCTAGTTCTGGGCTGAAACCAATCACACAGTATCAAAGTTGGAAGAGACTTCAGTGATTAGTATCCCTCCGCTTATAGATGGGGAATGAAAAGGGAAAAGGACTTAACCACGGTTAATATTAATTCTACAATAGAAGGCTTTGGGGCATATTCACATGAGTCTATCATACATGTTTACAGCATTTTGTTGCTTCGCTTTGACTTGTGGAATAAAGGGAAAACAAGTTCCTGGGTCAACAATGTGAATGTGTACAATCACAGTTCTCTGTGCCTCTATTTGATTCGACTCTCGCTACCTATGTAGCAGGAATTCTTTTTCTCATTTCACACATGAGGAAGGTGAGGAAAATGAATCCATGCAGTTAGTTAAGTGGCAATACTGAACTCATCAAGCTTAAGACTTCTGACTTTTATCTGATATCATTTCCAAGTCCATCTCCATTTTCATTCTCTGGGGGTTGAGGGGCATAACAGAAATTAGCCATAACTTAGGTAGGGTAGAATACACAGGAGCCCTGAAGCTAATGTTCTAGGTTACTACGAGCCCTAAGGAAAGGATTCTGATTTTTATCAAACCACTGTCACCTTCACTGGTGTGTGAATACTTCCCTCCTAGACCCCCTGTATCTCAAGTAGAGGCCCCATGGCTCCTAACATAAGCTGGTGCTGTCATTTCAATAGCTGCCTTCACTTATTTTTAAATAGCACCTCCTGGATAAAGTGTGGCATGTCTTACAAGCCCAGGCTGTTAGAACCAACTGCCTAGGTTCAAATCCTGGCTCTATCACTTCGTCTTCTTAACCTTCTGGTATCTCACTTTTCTTATCTATAAAATGGGCTAGCAGTAGTGCCTTCCCGAGAAGAGTGGGTGTTCAGTAAATGTTAGTTGTTGCTGTATTTGCTCTCGAGACAGCAGGAGGAATTCTGTCACAGGTCTGAGTTTTCTCCAGCAGTATGAAAAGAATACTTTCATAGCTCATGATAACAGGTAGGCATTCCCGGGTGAGAAGCATCTAAAAACATAATCATATACAGTTTACTCCTTGACTCCAGAGAAGGTTTGTTCCGGGCGTTGGACTACAAGAGTTACCTTCTTTTCCAACAGCAGAAAGCTTTGGTTCACGCACCTGAAACGCTGACCCGGAAGTTATGCTTAGAGAAGAAAAAGAGGGAAGAGCCTCTTAGGTAACTTGAAGAGAATGAAGGATCCAATGATAAAAACCACTGCCCTGAAGGGACATGTGCTCCTTCCGGGCTGAGGATTCAACTGCTGACATGACACCCTCGAGATCTCTCTTTTTCTCGAAACTCTGCCATCACATCCCCAAATTCTCCAGAGTGGATGCTTCATCAGCATGGGTTTGGAGCTAAGTTGATGATGATACTGAGAAGAGCCTGGGGCAGACTCACTATGAAAACTAAACTTTTATTGCTTTAAGCCACTGAAGAAAACAAAAAACACTGCCCTGGACTTTCCAAGGTGTAATAAATCTCTCTGCATAGGACTCTCCAGTCATTGCCAAGGTATCATTTGTCTTCTTGTTTTTGTCTTAAAATAGACTAGAAAAAATGCTAACAAACCCCTTCCCATTAGATTGTGTATTTGCACTTAAAGGCTATGAAATGCCATTATTTCAAGCTCTTCCCATCATCTAAAATAACCCCACTGTGTGTTTTATGGTTCCTGAGCAGTATTCTGACTTTAATTTAATTGTGACTGATGACTTTGTCTATTTCCTCACATGCAAATGATTCTCCCTCTCCTCTTTCTGTTTCTCTCTCTCTCTCTCTCTCTCTCTCTCTTTGCGTATACTTTTTGCATGTTTAGATCATCTCTCTACCAGCCTTTCAGTGGCTCAGCATTTTGTTGCAAGGCATGAGCGAAGCTGGAAAACAGAGCCAAGTGACAAACTGTGAAGCAACAGCTCAGCCTCACAGAGCAAGTGTGCTTTGTGCTCTTTCTGGCCAGGGCAGATGTGGCCTTGATGGGCCGTGAGGAACAATATCTCTCAGGTAAAAATACGTTACTAAGATTAACACCAAAATGACGTAAATCCTGCATCTGCAGGCAGATCCTGAACTGGGAGCCATGTGGAAAGGGGACTGGATTGGAAATCAGATTCGGGGTCCAGCTTGGGTTTCTTCCAGATGACCCCACCCGTCAGCCATCTGGTCTCAGGTAAGTATCTGTGACTTACAAAAAAAATTTTGTTAACCAACAACAAAAAATAGGGAGAATATAATAACAGAACTGTGTGTGCCACCATCGAGTTCTAGGCAATCCTGACATTTGGATGAGTTCGCTTCAGACCTAGCTGAGTTTTTTGTGGATTCCTCCTTAACCCCATTTGCCTTCCTCCTACCCCAGAGCTTAACACTGTCCTGAATTTGCACGCTTTCATACTTCTTCCGTATACATGTTTTCAACAACAGGTACTCTTGTTTTGCATGTTTTAAAACATTAAATAACTTTAAATACAATGTGCATATCATTCTGCAACTTGTTTTTTTTAATTTAGCATTAGATTTCAGCAACAAAGCTCGGATCCGTTCATTTTAACTACTATAGATTGTAATGATTTGTGAACAGACGTCAGTCTGTCTGTCTGGCTATCTATCCATCTATATCTATCTCCATTCTCCTGTTGATGAATAATTAGATTGTTTCTAATTTTGCACTATGATAAACAATGCTTCGATGAGTGTTCTTGTTTATTTCCTGTACTGACATACAAAAGCTTCTCAAAAATAGCATTTTTTCAAAATGTTCTGTCTACACCCACAGTTAAACATACACTTTACATGGAAACCCAGCACATAGGTGTGCTACATTTCTGTGTGTCTGTGTGTATACGCAGTGTATGTGTAATAAAATTTCTCAGAATAATTACTCACCCTTGTTGTCTATTCAGCTATAATCCAGTTTGGTCTGATCTATTTCACACACCAAAAAATATGCTGTTTGCAATTTTACTAAAGTGATTCCATGACCCAGTGGTGCATCTCCACTGTTCTTGGGTCCACACTTGGACATGGAATTGCTGGGTCATACGTTATAGCCGTTTTCAAATTGAGGAGTTTATGCCTTTGTGAGTTCATTTGACGCATTTAAATGGATATTTGCATTTAGCCAACATTGTAGGGGTTTCTAAGATGCGGCTTTTTGAGTTATTTAGTGGCTGGAAATGGAAGAGTCCCGTGTTAGCTTTCTGGGCTTCGATTTGTTCATCTGTCACGAGAAGCGGAAACAAAACAAAAATAGTGGACTCTTCAGTGTTTTGCAGATTGCTTTCTTTTCAGCCCCAAGGTCCTGGGGAGGGGTTCAGGGTCTGCCGTAACGTGTGTAAGCTGCGGGGAGAGGGGGGCTAGGGTAGCGAAAGGAAGAGAATGAGTAGGTGGAATTCTGGGCCTTTCGCAACAGTCCCTACCCAAGGAGCTCATTTTGCTATTTATCCATTGTATTTCCATTGTGTGCAGCTTGAAAATATTCTTAAACTATAGGTTTAGATATTCTCCAAGGCTCTTTCCAGATCTAAACTGGAATGAAAATAACTTTTGAGTCTCTGGACCATTTAAAATTGCAGCCAGAATTAGAGAACATGATGGCTTTTAGGGCATGGGGCGTTGGCAAATAGTGTTGGTTAACCCAAGTTCTTTGCGGATTTCTGCCAGTGTAGAATCTGACTTGTAAGGGATGCTTTCAGAGTCCTGGGGCGCAGTGAGTTTGGGGCACTCTTGGGCTGGGGCTGCCACCTTGGGGACAGCCATTTCTACTCTGTCCCGTGGGCTTCATCCACATGAGGCTGCTTTAAAGAATTTTGGGGTTTTTTTCAGTATAGTTGGTTTAAAGTGTTGTGTTAGTTTCAGGTGTATAGCAAAATGATTCAGTTTTATATATATATAAAATATAAACATTGTATATTATATATTCTTTTTCAGATTCTTTTCCATTATAGGTATTGCAAGATATTGAATGTAGTTCCCTGTGCTATGCAGTGTGTCTTTGTTGTTATACATAGTAGTGTGTATCTGTTATTCCCCAACTCCTGATTTATCCCTTCTGCTCATGCACGCCCCCTTTCCCCTTTGGTAACCATAAGTTTGTTTTCTATGTCTGTCAGTCTGTTTGTGGTTTGTAAATGTCTGTCTAATTTTTTTCCACATATAAGTGATATCATATGATATTTGTCTTTCTCTGTAAAAAAAAAAAATTGCTTTGTTTTCACTGGCTTGTTTATTTGGTGAATAAGGGCTTAATATAAATTTCTCTGAGCTCCATTTCTGCCCTGCAAACCATTCTACAGACTCACGGTAAAGCTCATTTACTCAGCAGGGCACACATACAGTTAAATCATTATATTCGCAGAGAGGAAATTTTATTGTCATTTTAATGACAATATTCAGCTCCTTGTGGGTTTATTTTTGCCTTCCCAAATAGGGGAAGAGCCTAAAAAACTGGTGGTGACTTGGTAGTAAAGTGACTTCCGGGTGGCATATGTTAATTCATAGAGAATCCTGGTTCCTGCCGCTCATCCCCATGCTTTCCCTCTCGCTCTCCCTGCCTTCCAGCGCCCGGAACACTGCCTCCCCTCGTCCCTCCCTTTGATTTGTCCCACTTGCATTTCATCTTCCTTAATCACTGTTTTCATCACATCACTCCATTGCTCAGAAACCCTCCAGGGATTTTTATTTCCCACCACATCAAATCTAAACGCGGCGGCCTGTTTTCAAGGCTTCTCCTAATCTATTCTTTCCTCGCGTCTCCAGCTTTATTTCCTTTGCCAGATGTGGTTCTGCTTCCTGTGGTTTAGAGATAATGGAATTTTTGTACACACTCACACACAAAAATTGAAATCTGCATCATTTTTCTTAAGCACAGTTCAGCCTAGTTCCTTTACACAAAGTGCACATCAGCAGTGATGGCTCACTTCCCCCTCCCCCAGGCCACGTGAGCGAGACCGAGGGGTCCTCTGGGGGCAGCGTGTGGAGGAAAACAGTTTATGCCCCCACTCTCTCTCCATATCCTGGGAGAAGATTAGGCACTGAGAAAGGTGACTTTTCACTGGAGTGGTTTATGAAAAGCGCTGCCATTTTGACGAGACAGGCAGGATACCTGTAGCTTAGAAGGCAAGTATGAAAGATATGAAATTTCAAGCCAGAAGGAGTTGGTTCAAAAACTTGGAAAGAGGTACACCCTGGATAAGGCAAAACTCAGCAGATCAAGAAGCCCCAGAAAAGATGCTGGTGAGGTTGGTAAAGGAGATTCAAGGGTAGGTCTACCTATCGAAGTAGGCCTATAATATCTGTGAATATAGTTTACTTTTGACTTTTTATTTATTACGCAATGTGTGTGTGCGTCTAATTGTCATTTACTTTGTTTTTCTATAACTATTTCAGTAAGTCCTGGCTCTTCCACTTAGTAGCTGTATGATTTGAGGCATGTTTCTTTATCCGTAAAGCAGAGGTTATAATGCTACATAGTATATGGGGTTGTTGTGAGGACTCAACGAGATAATACATTTAAAGAGCATAGAACGAGGTCCAAGACAAAAATATTAGCCATTATTCCTATCACCATTATTATTATAAGTACACATAAGCTGCTCTACATTTGAGCAGCTGCTAAAATTCCACCTTCTCTCAAAATACCTTCAGGTCAGTTTCGCTGAGCAAACATTTGCTGAGTGCTCAATATATCTCAGGCACTGATGCAACACTGAGGAAACTACAAGCAAGAAATTGACCTTGCCCTTGACTAGCTTGCCTTCCAGTAGGGAAGACAAACCCATAAGCAGATTATTTCAGTTTAAGGCTTGGCTGTCCAGTGCAGTCACTACTAGCCATGAGTGGCTATTAATTAAGCTTTTGAAATGCGGCTGGTCCGAACTGAGATGTGCTCTACATGTAAAATACACAGTGGATTTTGGAGACTTGAAATGGTAAAAGCATGTAAAATACCTAATTAATAATTTTTAATATGATATTGATTACCTGTTGAAATGATAACATTCTGGATATGCTGGGCTAAATAAAACATGTAATTAAAGTTAATTTCAGCTGTTCCTTTTTAATTTTTAAAAACTGTGCTACTAAAAAATTTATGTGGCTCCCGTTAAAGATTTCTGTTGGATAGCACTTAGTCTAAGATGATACAGTGGAAGTTCAAACGGGGTGTAGGAGGGAGGCACGTCATGCAGCCTGGGGTTGAAGGAAGGCTTCCTGAAGGAGCAGATGCATCCTGAGCTGAATCTTAAAGGATGAGCAGAGGTTATCCAGACAACGACAAATCTAAAGGGCATCCCACATGGAAGTAACAGGAAGGCGTGGAAAGGATGGTGTTTATGAGGCACTGGGAGCAGTTGGTTATTCCACAGTATGGTGAGTTGGGGACTGGAAGAAAAAGCTACCAGAGAAGTGAGGTCTAATTTTCCCATCATTTAACATCTAGCTGTCATTAAATGCTCTGCTTCTTGTCTTATACTTGAGGTCTGGTTATGTTTCCACTATTGTTTGAAGTTTTAGACTATCAGCCATGGAGAGTTGGAAAGTTATGTCTGTACAAGAATAGGGTTGTCCCAGAGGACGGGACTAATGAATGCACACATGATACTTGAAAGGCAGGATGCCATTGTCCCCTCTGCAGTTAGTCCTAAAGGTGGAAAGGCAGCCTAAAATTGCTGCCTAGAGTGTAGGACTAGTGAATGAGAATCAATATTGGAAGGCAGAGCTTTTGATTTGGTCTCATTCATTGGGTTCAAGGAGAGTATACATGGCTGCACTCACCCTCATTTACCTGTCAATGGACGTCAGTAGGACTCCTTCACCTATAAATGCCCACCAATAAGAAATATAATCATTCGTCAGATTATATTAATTTGGAAGCGCATTATACCATTCTATCACAAATCACCCTCAGGTCTTCTGCCATTACTGACTAATTATTACATGGTTATTTAGTAGATCATGAAAGAGCACGTGGAAGAGGAGTAGCCAAAGAAGACTCTGAAAACCGAAGCAGATGGAGAAACTGGAGAGTTAGTATCTTCCAGGTCTGCTTCTCACTCATTAATACACATAAGAATTACATGGGACCTTGTGAAGATACAGGTTCTGATTCATTAGGTCTAGGGATGGAAGCAACCAGCTGCACTTTTTATCAAGCTCCCAGGTGATGTTAATGCCACTGGCCCACAGGCCTCACTTGGAGCTGCAAGGGCTTAGAGTCTGTTTAGTACAGTCCTTTACCCAGGGCTGCAATCTCCATTGCAACAGCCCTGAAGAGTAATTGGAAGCCTCTGCAGGAAGACCTCTGGTGTGCCTCACCTCCTGCTCCTTTGTGGGGTGAGTCTGATTGTTGGAAGGGTTTTGCCTTGTCCCTAGATGCTATCTGGGAAATTTCTGTGCATTGGTCCTTGATCTGTTTTTGGAACCACCACAATAATGAATCTAGTCTCTCGTTCTCTTGATAGCCACTTGGAAATTTGAAGAGCATTTGTATCCTCCCCTTAACTCTACTCTTCAATGGGTTAAATCTCCTCATCTCCTTTAGCTATTAATCATAGAACCCTCTGGACTCTCCCAAGAAACAGTGTACCTCTCCTAAAGTGTACCTCTCACAGTGTTCCAAGCTCTGTCCAAACATCAAAATGGGTTTATTAGCTACCTAGCTGTTGATTCTCTACTTCTGCCAGCGAGTCCTCAGTCTTGGTTGGTTGGCAGCCACGTGAGAATTTAGATTCCGAACGAACTTGGTTGATAAGAAAAAGCCCTGTTTTTTCTCACTGGTTGCTATTGACTCACCTAGCACTTCCGGAGTTTATTTTTATTTTTTAAAAAGAAGCTGTGATGACTTCTTTTCTGGTTATGAAATAAATATTTGGAAATGTGGAAAATGTGAACAAGCAAAATGACCATTATTAACATGTTGATGTATATAAGCCAATTGTTTTTATGCACAGGGATGCATATGTATTGTCAGTGGCATTTTGCAATGGCACTGAACCATCCTCTGTGAACATGTTTCATACATTTTTATTAGCTACATATTTAATCATATCAAAACTTCGTAGATTATTCAACTAGTCCCGTGCTGTTGGACATTTAGGTTTTGATTTTCTTTTTGTCATTGTGATCAATGCTTTAATAAACATCCATGAATGTAAATTTTATTTTTTATTTTTTATTGAACTACAGTTGATTTACAATATTTGTTAGTTTCACGTGTATAGCCAAGTGATTCAGTTTGTTTTTTTTTTTTTTGCGGTACGCGGGCCTCTCACCGCTGCGGCCTCTCCCACCGCGGAGCACAGGCTCCGGATGCACAGGCCCAGCGGCCACGGCCCACGGGCCCAGCCGCTCCGCGGCACGCGGGATCCTCCCGGACCGGGGCACGAACCCGCGTCCCCCGCATCGGCAGGCGGACTCTCAACCACTGTGCCACCAGGGAAACCCTGATTCCGTTTTTTATATATATATTCTTCAGATTCTTTTCCATTATAGGTTATTACAAGATATTGAATATAGTTCCTTATGCTATACGGTAAATCCTTGTTGCTTATCTATTTTATGTACAGTACTGTGTATCTGTTAATCTCAAGCTCCTAATATATCCCTCCTCTCTGCCCTTTCTCATTTGGTAATCATAAGTTTGTTTTCCATGTCTGTGAGTCAAGAACCTAAATATATATACATTTTTTATTAAGGTAAGTTCCTAGAAGTGAAATTACTGAGCTAAAAGGTATGACATTTGAAGTTGTTTCGTTTGTTTGTATATGTCATATTGTCTTCTAGAAACATTGTGCTAATATGGATGTGTTACCAGCAACAATAAGAACAGTGATTTTTCTACACACTTGCACTCATAATCATAAAAAAAGTCTTTGATGGTTTGAAGAACAAAAGCAAATGATATTCCATTGTTTTATTTGCATTTTAATAGCTAGTGAGAGTGACCATTTTTTTGCTTGTCTATTGCCATTTTAACTTTATCTTTTGGAGAATTAACTATTCATATCTGTTGCTCATTTTTCTGTTAGGGCATTTTTATTTTTTCTTAATGGCTTGATGGCTTAGAGTAGTTATTTTAGTGCAAAGAATACTTATCCCAAACAATTTTCTGAGTTTTATTTGCTTTTTTTGTATTTGTATGGTATTGTATTGTATTGTATTTTGTATTTGTTTTGTATTTATTTTGTATTTGTTTTGTATTTCGTTATAACTGGACGTGTGCTGGATTATGTCTTCTGTCAGATTATTCTTGATTTATAGAAAAGCTATATTTGTGTGTGTGTGTGTGTGTATGTGTTATTTAACTGGTAAGCTTGCTAAACGTTCATATTCATTTGAAATGTGTTTTAAGTTAATTTTGAATTTCATATCTTTTTCTTGTCTTATTGTATTAGCTAGAAATTCAAGAACAATGCTACATAATAGTGGTGGTAATCCTTGCTTTGTTCCTGACTTTAGGAATACCTTAAAGTTTAATTATTAAACATGATACTGGCTTTTGGTGTGAGATATGTATCAAAACAAGTATGTATTTGCTAAGTAAATATCCATTTATTGGATATTTTTACAATTTTAAAATTTAACAGTAATTCCTGAATTTTATCGAATATATTTTAGCATCTGTTTATATGAATGTGGTCTCTCTCTCATGAGCTCTCTGTCTCTCTTGAAACAATTGCAAATTGGGAGAAAAGTTGTGAGTACAGTACAAATGACTATTTTTCCAGAATCATTTGAGAGTTTGCTGCTGACATAATACCCACCAACTCTAAATACTTTTGTGTATATTTCCTACAAACAAGAAATATTCTCCTGCATTACCAAAATACAACCAACCAAAACTAAACACCGAAACATTACTATCATCTAATCTGTAGATCCCATTCAAGTTCTGCCAAATGTCCCAGCCACTTCGCAATGATACCCAGTTCAGAATCACATGCTGCTGTCCATACAAAAAATTATACACAAATGTTTATAGCAGCATTATTCATGATAGTCCAAAAATGGAAGCAACTCAAATGTTTATCAATTGATGAATAGGTAAATGAAATGTGGTATCTCCATGCAATGGAATATTATTCAGCCAGAAAAGAAGGATTGAAGTGCTGATACATGATACAAGGTTCGTGGATGAACCTTGAAAATATTATGCTAAGCAAAAGAAACCAGTTAGAAAAGATCACCTATGATACGATTCCATTTATATGAAAGGCCCAGAATAGGCAAATCCATAGACTGAAAGTAGATTAGTATTACCTAGGGATTGGGGGGTGTTGGGAGAGGGAGTGGGGGTGACGACTAATGGGTGCAAGGTTTCTTTGGGGGGTTGATAAAAATGTTCTTAAATGGTGGTGATGGTTGCACATCTCTGTGAATGTAGTAAAAAAACATTGAAATGTATACTTTGAAAGGGTGAACTTTATGTGGTGTGAATTTTATCTTCATAAGGCTGTTATTAAAGAAAGGACTTGTATGTTGCATTTACTTCTCATGTCCCCTTGGTCTCCTTCAATATGGAACAGTTGTTCAGTCTTTTCTGGGCTTTATTGCCCTTGACACTTTTGAAAATTATGGGCCAGTTCTTTTGTAGATTGTTCCTCAATTTTAGGTTGTGTTCTTCACATTGTATCTTATCAAGTGGTACATGATTTCGATTTGTCCCATTACTGATGACGTTCACTCTGATCAGTTGATTAAGGTGTTATCTGTCAGGTTTCTCTCCTGTGGAGTTATTCCTTTCCCTTTTAAATAATTTTATTTTGTGGAAAGATACCTTGAAAGGGTATAAAAATCCCATTCTTTATCAAAGGTGTGTTCATTTATTATGTTAGTGTGAACCCACGCTTTCATATTTAATTTGTCATGTTATGATCCATTACTCAAATTAATTTTTTGATGTCAAATTATCCCAGATTTGACCCACGGGAGCCCGTCAAACTGGTATCTGTCTCCTTTTAGTGTATCCCCTTCATTCCGTGAATGATCCCTTACTCTCTGCTATAAGAAGATGCTCTAGTTCATTTTGTACTTTGCCTGCCCCAGCCCTAGAATCAGCCATTTTCCCAAGAAGCCCCAGTTCCTCTTAGGAGAAAATGTTATTTAGAAAATAAGAGTTGATCTCTAAGGTATGCTCGCTGCTTTTGGGGTTTCACTGCTCCAAACCCCTCTCAGTGGACTGAGCTAGAGGATATATGTAGGTTCCTGTGTACCTACACACACACTTATATGTATGTGATTTTCTGTATTATCTGTGTTTATCCATCCACCCATATGTCAAAAACCATGACTTTATAGAGATACTTTTACCCCATTCCAACTCCTTAAGTTTGAGTGTTCTGAGTTTCCACATTTGTAGCTCCCTCCTCTGAGAGTAAGAAATCTGACTTCTGTTATCAGTAAGAGTGTTACCTATGTGATGAAACCCAGTGTAAAACCAGTCTTCCATCTACCACCACAGTTCTCTCCCCTGTGTTTGCCCTTCTCACCACACACCCATTTCTACTGGGCCCTAGCTACTGGCTTTTGGATTGAATTGGTCAGGA